>NC_051154.1:344774673-344874672 GCF_013339745.2 Dermacentor silvarum | reverse complement strand
AGTGAACATTGTTGTGAAGTAAATAATAATAAAGGCCGTAGTTAAAGTTACGTTGTAGTGTGTGAAATATCAAGTGCGCCGCAGTCACCGTGAGGGTGGCGTAAAAAGCTTCGCTTTCCAACCACCTTCACAGGGTGGATTGGCGGGCAATTTTTTCTTTAACTTTCTGCATTAAGCTAGTAGTATTATGTTTGCTTTTACTGTTTGTATTTTAGGAAATGTTTGTTTGTTGTTTTTAGGATAGCCAAGCATCTGTAAGATTATTAAGAAAACCTTATGTAGGATTGCCTTAAAGAGGACGTTAAGGAATTCAGGATGGCCGAATGTTAGCAAATCGCTGGCGCCTTCCCTCGGGAAGTGCTCTTCATGTATTGCGCTAGTGGGCTTAAATGAGGCTTGGGACCCACGTAGCAGTTCTTGGCTGGTCGTTGAAGGAAGAAGTGTGGCTATGCTCGTGTGAGTTCACCTGTGTGGCATGTCAGCCTGTGTTGCCTTGTAACTTTTTTATTCTTCCATTAAATCACCCTCTTCTACTACGACTTGTACCTGCATCACCGATGGAAGACAACACTTTCCAACAAGCACGTTGCTTCTCTTTCATAATTTCTCTCGCCATTAAACTTACAAGCTCACTATATTCCCACTCCTTGCTTGGCCACTTGTCAAGTTCTTTCTCGACTCATGACTATATTTGCTATTTGTTCAGCGTTCAAATTTGGACTGGCCATGCTTCGTTCCTTGCTCTCTTTCCCAAGTACATGTCCCATTTTAAAAATGATGCGTTTATGGTCACTCCCTAAGCTGCTATACCCTTCCTCGTCAATTACCACCCCCCCCCTTTCAACTTATCATAAATTCCTTCTGTCATCAGACAGTAATCGAAGACCGATTGTCTATTTCCGCCTTCCCATGTGATCTGGCCATCACATTTAGGTCTCGTTGTCACGATAACGAGGGTACGTTGCTCACACAGATCTTGCGAACGGGTTATAAAAGCTTCCCCTAAGGCCACCGGTTGAACGAGAGTGGGCGCAAGCGGCTCCCATAGAAGCCGGATATCTCTGCAGGTCTGGAGTTCCAGTAGGTCGTACCCGTGCATACCACAGCGCAGCAGCGCCAGATTTCCCTCTAGGTAAATAATGAGAAACGCTATGGCCGCCAACCATTCTCCCGAGAAGAGGCTCAATCTGGGAGCGCGCACGGCAGCTTAGAGCAACGGCCTGTGGCTGGAGGTCTTACCACGGATCCGGTGTACTCCACCCGGAGACGAGTATCTTTACGGCTGAGGCCTATGCACTATTGTCGGCTGTGAATCATATAAGGGCATCAAAACTTCAAAAAGCAATTATATTTACAGACTCCCTAAGCGTGGTGAAGGCTCTGATGTCACTCTGCAAAAACAAAAATCCTGTACTTACTGAGCTCTATTCCAGTTTATGCAGAGCGTATATATCTAACCAGCATGTGACTATATGCTGGGTGCCTGGCCATAGAGGCATTGAGGGTAATGTGCTTGCAGACCAGTTGGCCACATCAACTACATCGCAAGCTATTAATCCTGCGGCTACTATTCCTCCCGCAGATCTGAAGCCTTTTCTGCGAAGAAAACTGCGAGACCACTGGCAGCACTTGTGGGACGCTGAAACAAATAATAAGCTTCACTTAATTAAGCCACAGTTAGGTTTCTGGTCACCCGCAACGAAAACACGACGAACAGATGTCCTGTTCTGTCGTCTAAGAATAGGACACACGTATGGTACTCACAATTTCTGTTGAATGGAAATGATCCTCCAACCTGTGGTAGATGTAGTGAGAAACTGACCGTCCTCCATGTCCTTGTGGAGTGCCGGGAAGCCGAAACAGAAAGAAAGAAATATTTTCCACAAGCGTACCGATATCATGTCCCGCTTCACCCCATTATGTTTCTTGGCGAAGAACCGATTTTTAATGCCAAAGCAGTCGTCGATTTTTTGAACGATGTGGCCCTGCATGTTATTAGCCCAACTAGTTCGTAGCGCATCCTCTCTCCAGAGGATGCCGCTGTGATAATTTTTTATAGCACATGCCTCCAGGCCCTTGTGGTTCAAGGGCTCTGTTTAGGCAGTAGTGCTTTTTGCCAATTACTGCATCTTAAATATTTTAAATATCGTGTCATTACCTCTCAATACATTCTTCATTTCATAGTCCACCTCATGTCATTGCCATGATTTTAGTACATGTATATTTTACGCACTTTACAGCGATTATTTTTAGGCCCTTTTACAGCCACGCTTCATCTACTTCTCAGAATTCATCGCTCCACTGCACACTCACAAACACTGGCATGGCGCTCTTTGGCCATAACTGGCCCTTGCGCCATAAAACACCACACATCATCATCATCATCTTACCACGGATGGAACTATAGAGTGTACTAGAATTCTTATACACTCTATAGATGGAACCAGCCTCAGGTGGGCCGGCCAATAGGCTAATTCCGAGAGAAGGAATGAACAGTGTGAACAAGAGTGTTAGAGAAGGGATGTTACCCATGCACTCAGCCGGAATCGGGGAGACTGGGCAGGCCAATGTAATTTTCGTGGCTGGTTGGCGATCTCCTTCAACGTGCCAGCAGGTGAAATGAAGTGGAAACATATACGTCCCGTGGATTGGCATTTGCTATTAAGATCGTATTCGATTCTAGAATTTACTACTAAAAATTATAGAATAGTCGTTTCTGTTCGAATGTAACGCATAACAGCACTTTGAAGTGTTTAAGAGAAGTTTATTTCAACAGACCCACTAAAAATACGCCGGACTCAAATCTTATCGATTTGATAATAAAGTTTACGTTCTTCTTCTTCTTCAACTGACATTCTTGAAAATACATGTGCACTTGGCTTCATGTACAAGAAAACATTCAAATACTAGCGACAATGGCCCAATACAATCAAAAGCGCACATTATGAAAAAAAGGGAACACACTAAGGTGGCATACAAATCTGGCAGGTACGTGTTCTGAGCTGCCAGAGATTAATGTGTTAGCACGGTAACAGCTGCACATTGATGCGCCCATTATGGAGCTTTATAAATTGTGTCGGCTATTTCCTGCGGAAATGGTCTTCGTTCAGTATAATCAAGTCTGCGCACGTATGTTCATACATGTGTTTACGTAAACGGCGTAGTAACGGGTACATAACTCGCTTTGGCTAGTGGCGCCACAACACAAATGTACATATGCACCACAAGATAACATCGAAGAGAATTCGCGGTTGTGTTCTTGACTGTATACCTACATGCAACATTCGCCACAGTAAGGACCAAAAATGTCGCAGTTTCACCCGAAAGGCGAAGCATCAATTACGACAGCAAATTAGTAGAGAGCTATACAAAGTAAGGATAGTAGTTTTATCAGCTGTATAAACTTGGACATGTAGCAGCACCAGCAACGCGCAGAACTGTTGTCTATGCCATCGGCGTTTTGCCCGCGTTCGCACCGAACGCGCACGGCGTTGGTGACTGTTGCCGGTGCCTCTGGCGGCGGCTCGGAGGTTTTCGACGAGATCAGAACGGGACACCCGTCGAGCAGCGTCGGAAGTCTTTACCACCTTCTCGCCTGGCAACGTTTTTATATAAATACGCATTTGGTGCCGCAGCTAAACGTCGCCTCCCCTCTCTCCCTCCCTCCCGTCCCCCCACGGCCTTTCGCGCGACGAAAGTCGAGTTTGCTCTCCGCCGTGCGTTCGCTCCCCGTGAAAGCGCGCGTCCCTCGTGCGCTTTCATTCGCACGTATAGCATAGTTTGCGTGGCGACGATTTCATTGCCGTTGGACTTTATACGGAACCTCACGGCGACGGCAGAAATCGGCTTGGAGTGTCCGTATAATTGCTATCGCAATAAAGGTTTTCGACACTGGACAGTCGAATAAGGCATGCCGTAATGTTTGTTTCTTTCGGTTATTGGGAGTTATTCCCCATGATGCCGTGCGAATCAGCGTAGGCAAAACGCACCAACCCCGCCTTCAGCCGAAGTCGCGCACCTCGGTGGGCACGAACGATGAAGTCAGACTGAGCCATTTGACGCGCTTGCACCTCTGCAGCTCTTCATGCGTCAAGCGTTCGACGGCTAAACATTCGCACACCTCCGTTGCCAGGGTGTTCACTAAGTCAACATCAGGTAGAGCTGATCGAATAGACTGGAGGCTGCTGCATACGAATTTATAGAATGGCGGTGGCTGTTCCGCCGGTGAACCTGTTCGTTTTTCCGATATAAAGAGCTTTCTCGAGGTACCTAAGAAATAATCTACAAGCTTTCTGCCTGGATATTCGGGGTTATTCACGAGGTCGTAGAAACCTCGCAATGCGAGGACAGAGCTCATGGTTCTGATGCAAGGAATGCTAAACCCACCTAGTTCCTTTGGACGCCGAAGGAGCAAACATGCCACTAGTTCCGTCTTGTCGCCCTATAGGAAAGAGCCGCAGTGTGTGGCAAGCCTCTGTGAAGCCCTCCGTGGCGGGCGCGCTATGCGTGCCACGTAGTAAAATTCCACGCAAACACTGTATTTTATGATGTAGCTGCGCTCGGCTAACGTCAACGAAAACTTTCATGCCACTGACAGCCTTTTTTCTGCTTTCTTACGCAGGTCTGTCCACGTCTCCTGCACCACTCCCCCGGGCGTGAGAAACACTACTCCAACGGCTTTGATTCCAGCTACCCACTCGATTTCTCCGTCAAGGGAGGATGCGAAGTTGCCGAAGGCCATCGCCTTGCTTTTGTCTTTGTTCAAAAGGGCTCCGGGTAATTCAGAGTATTCCTTAAATAAACGTAAGAAGGCGTAGTAGCTCTCTTCGTTTCTCAAGTAGAGGGATACGTCGTCTGCATATTCCGACACCTTTATTTCTCCTTGGCCTGGCAAGGTAAAGCCGCGTATCGATGGGCAAGGTAAATGCGACGTAACAAAGGATCAAAACAAAGAACGAACAGGTGCGGGCTCATTGAACACCCTTGCATAGCCTGCTATATTTTTTCATGCCCGCCGAGTGGCGAGCGGAGCAAGGCGCTCCGCCTGTACCTTCTAGTTCATGCGCTCGCCACCACGCCGCGCTGCCACCCCATACCCCGTCCCAGAGCAGACGACGCGACTACGCTGTTGCGCGCGTGCTTGTGGAGAGAAACTTGCGCTCGTATTAGAGATGGAGCGGTGAAATAAATGCGCAGCTTGCACTGGTGTTCGTTCATGATGTACAGGGGTGATGGGAAGAAACGCAAACAGTGCGGCGCGATGTTTTCATCCTGCTGTGACCCTGGTGGGAATAAAAAGGCGCTAGAATAGTTTTATTCTAGTGGCTTCTAGTTATCATGCAGGCTACAACCACTCGAAAATAAATGCGAAATATCAGAGAATGCATGTGCCGCAATGTTCGCATTTCTTTCCATCCCCACAGTACATTGAAAGCAAGCAACACGAGACATATTGTGAAAACTGGACCTTTCACTTAGGCCCCCAGCTGTGAGATCAAGCTCACAGTTTCAGGGTCTTTCGTGACAGCGGCTTTATTGCGAACACTTTGGCGACGTCTTGTTCGTCTGTCGCTTTCAGAGCGAAATTGGTGAATATTGGGCGAAAGAACTTCGTAAGCAACAATTTGAGCAAATTCTCTTGGTGCCCTGGCTTCGAACACATCAAAGCTTTGTGCTCGCGGAGGATTTCGGTAGCATTGTTCACAGCCTCCTTTAGAGGGTGATCCATACGCCTTCTTCTTGCTAGAAGAACTTCGACGAACTTCTGTAGTGCGTAGAGAACATCTAGAAGTTGTGCGGACGGGTAAAGAAGTCCACCGCGGTCTTGGTGTTTAATGAGCGAGTCCGATGGTGTCGATGCGTTTGGCTTTGTTAAGAGCGCGTAGCACTCCACACATTCGAAGTTTTCTCGTACGGCTCTTGCGAGGTAGCCACCAACCATAGCCAATGCGGCCACATCTGGAGCGGGAAGTAGAGACTTATCTCGGTTTAGTCGCTCTATGAGCTCTCTACGTGCATCTGCAGGGAATTCCTCGCTGGTTTGCTCCCTTGTGTTTTTCTGTTGCGGCAGCGTTGACAAGCAATCACTCTCTTCTGCTGCCATTATGTTGCTTGTACTCGACGCCGATGCGATACCGGTCTTGAGGGTTTTCCCAATGCCTGTGAGCACGGCGTGGACGTCCGTTTGGTCATTTGATCCTGCTGATTTCCTCAGCCAGCCAAAGAACGACTCGATTGGGTCCGATAACATTTTCCTCGTCAAAACGAAGTGAAAAGACATCTCTTCAAGAAGATATCTAATGCACTCAACGTTCGAACGAGTTGTGATCACAAGACCCTCATAAGTCTCTTTGGTTAGAAAGTTCTTTGCCAGGCACTGACTTTTGAGATCAGCCAGGTAGTCGAGGAAGCTTGTCTCCAGCCAGATTAGCCGTTCATCGCCTGCAGATTCAAACTGCTTGCAGCCCGCATTCTTCTGATGTATGTGCTGGGTACAATTACTCACGTCCATGAGCACGAACCAGCGGTGCACGGTGTCCATAAATTGCACCGTCGGTCCGACACCCGCGAAGCTTGCGTCGCACGTGTGGCCCACCTGCTCTTGCAAGAGCTTCATTGCAGCTGTCACGGGAGGAGAAAAAACTTGCACTGCTCTCTGCACGTTCATTTTTTCCATATTCGTAGGGAATACGTGCTTTCTCGTCAAAAATCGTACTGGCTTTACAAGGCTGCCTTGCTGCATTCTGTAGAGGCTCTTCAAGTGGTTCGCTGCTATTTCGCCGCCTTTTCCGATGTCACGGGACAAAAACTGTGATCGCACGTTTTTGATCAGGTGGCACTGATCGAATGCAAGAAAGAGCTTTCGATTCGGTTTGCCTGGGTGGTCAATGCAATGCTTGAGGCTTCCGTTGCACAGAAGTTGCATAGCCAAGACATTGATCTTGTGGTTGTCTGTGACAATGCGCACGACGAAAAATCATATTTCTTCAACTTCCTTCAGAACGTGTCTTATGAGCATGTGCAGCTCACGGCCAGTGCAGTTTCTCGCGAAAAAGTACGCCACAGGTATTTTGAACGAAACTGAAAGGCCGTTAAGGACGAAACACAAGAGTGAGTTGGCCAGCACAGGCTCATTTGTTGTTTCTTTGGGGAAGTTCACACCATAGTCCACTTCGCCGATGAAGGCATCTCTTTGCTTGTGATACAGTAGCCGTTGTTTGACGCGCATTTCGTCTACAATTAAAGAGCATGCACTCACATGCAACGAGGGATGAGAAGCGAGTTCTGCAGACAGCCTTTGCTTCACGAGTTCGGTCATGCCAACTTCTCCACGTGATGAGCCCATAAAGCGCTGGAGGGTACTTCGACAGGGAAGCCGAAGAATACCTGTGCTCCTTACGTGTTGTATGCACTGAGTCGAGAGGTTACGCAAAACCACAGCATGGCGCACTGTCACTTCAGACCACGTTGGTTTCTTCTTCGCGAAATTCTGAACTTGTTCCACTAATATTGAAGCAGCCAGGTCTTTCTCTTTCGCTTTCTCCACAGCTTGCAGGAATGCAGACACATAGCATTCTTCCTTGAGCTTTTGCAGTTCCTGTTTGTACTTGTCGACAGTGTTCTTGAGTCGCTCAATTCGCGCGTTCAAGTCTCGCTCCTTACGTCTCCACTTTCATTTGTCCATTGCCGAAACCGAGAATAATGACACCTGCACAGCTCTGTCCACCTGCACGGTCAAAGTGATGCAGCGCTCGCTTGCGCCATTTTCCAGAGGTAGCGGCAGTTCGGTTGCGGAGCAATCCATCAGTGACAACTCTTGAGAGGCGACGTCGACGGACGGCAAGTCATTGAGAGGAAGCGAAGGAGACTCCAGTTGGCTCTCAACTGCTCTTCGTTTCGGCGGTGGTGTGTTCACTGGCGCAGCAACCTCACGTTTTCTCGGAGACGCGTCGCTTCTCTCTCTATTTTTCGGAGGCTGCAGGTACACAGGATACTCTTCGAAAATGCTGGGAACAGCATCGTTCTTGAGTTTGTGAATTTTGCAGCCCTCCTTGAAGTTGGAGGAACCGAATTGTCGGCTGCATACAGTCGAGTAACACGACGTCGCATTCGGTGTCCAGTCGTCCCGAGAAATGACCTTTAGCCATTTCGCTCGCAGTTCCGGATCGCTTGGTATCTCGTGGAACGATATGCCCGGCGTCCGTTGTTTGCTCGAAGACTTGCAGCGTGGTACGCAGCAGTACGGCATCTTGTCGGGCGCAGGGCACCCCAACTGATTCCACACTGCGGATAGAAAACCAAATCGGTATGTCGAAAGTAATGCAGCATAAAATATTGTCACGTAGGTGACGGTGAGCTGCCTGACACACAGGTATACAGAAAGTAACACTGCGTCGACGATGAACTTAAAATAGAATTTATTGGGCGAACTTGTGCCCCTAAAGCTAGCGAACTCGGCAACAGCGAATACAGCAAGCGCGCCTACGGCGTTCGTCGGACTCTGGCAGCACGACGGTGGACCCGTATTTATACCCTCTTGCGTCCAAGATCGAAACGCGTCAAGCGACGCCGCTCGCGTCGGCAGGAACGCGAGGTGGTGCTCGCGTTCCTGCTGTATTAGGGTGCCTCCATGCCCAGCGCCGCCGTCCAGGGTGGAGACAACCCCGCTGGCGCCGCCATATTGAGTCACACGAGCGGAGACTCAGCTACGCTTGCGTTCATAAATAGTGTTACTCGCGGCGCACTTCCAAGTGCTTTGCCTTGATGAGGATTTTTTTATCGGTATCGCATCTGCACATCTTTATAACCAATAGCCGTTAACTCGTCGAAGGTCCAAGACGTAAATGTATGGCGCCGTGAACATGCCCCAAGTTGCCTAATTCAATTTACATTTAACATGCCGTGTGTATGTTTGAAATACGCACTATTTTTTTTTGCGCTTCGATGCTTGTTATATAAGGTTTGCAACCCCCTGTGTGCAGAAGTTTTTCTTTTTCGCTGTTGTATTTTGGTTCACACGTCACGCCTCCTTTACCATAGCCAGCCACTCGCGCACGGCGGTTAGTTTCCCTTGCGTTGCGTGTGCTCTTCGCGTTCGTCGCAATTATTTGACGATATCTGCGCGTAATTTTGCTTTTTTTTTGCCCACAAAAATGTGTGCTGACAGGATTAAGCTGGTGTAAAAATAATTGCGACGTGAAAATAAGGTTTAGTTAGTGCTGTAGAGAAACATGTAACTTGTCTGTGTCAATCTTGCGTAGTACACAAAAGAAACCAAACGATGCACAAAATACAGTTACCTATAATGTCTAGTACAATCAATCATGAAAAAGATATGTACATGAAAAATTATATGTACTGTGTGGCGCCTGAAGGTTATGTTGAAAGACGAGATAAAAAAAAATTCGCAAGGTAGGCTCGACACACAATTCGGCATAGTGAGAGTTTTTTTTTAATTATTCATTACATGGGGGGGGGGGTTCAAGTGAGTACATCAACCTTATTACACACAATATAAATCGAAAACAAGAATGCAAACAAGAAAACGCAACCGCGGGTAATATTAATCAAGATATCCGGCCAGAATACATCAGCTACCATCGAATACGTCGCATCAGCCAAACACATCGATGGCGAGTACAGAACATTTTATAAATAACCATTAGAACACTGATAACTACATTGAAAAAATAAACAACACTGCATACATATCGCGTAAAAAAACCGTAAATGAAACTAAGACAGTCAAATACAGATTATCAATGTTTTTCACTTCGAAAATATAGTCCATGATGTTGTAGCGCTGTTGACTTTAACAGAGGGCCCCCATCCTGTCGATTTCCCTCGTACTGGTCCTCTTCAAAGTGTTTCTAAGTACAAGTAAAACAACAAAAGTGATTATTGATATGAAAAGTTGCCTTGTAAATATAGAGAACCCATTACAGTGCTTAAAGATAAATTTTCGCAGAAGCAATGCTGTTTTACCTCGCTTCACACGTTTCAAAGAAATACACAGGCTACAACAGACACCATGCCAGAAAGCGCCGAAACATTTTGGTCCCATGATGCCCCTTAACTCTACTACACCTGGGCATACCGCGCACAGGCATTTAAAGTCCGTCACAGTACCCACTACGATCGGGAATGAGCACGAATGACCATCGGCTTACGAGCACCACGCTACAAATATATTCGTCTAAAAAATCAGCTATATAACGTAACAACCTGAGATCCGCAAGATATCTGCTGAGAATAGAGAAAATCACAATGCTTCGCTTGCCACGTACACAACAGCCGCTCTCCCCAGAAGAAGCACTGCGTTCTTTAGTCCCAAATAACCAGTAGCGAAAAAAGAAACTGAGGGGGAAAAAAAAGAAACAAGAGACACACGATGTGTGCTTCCCGTGAAAAAGTAAAATAGGTGGTTTACATGACGATTTGTAGCTAATGTAAGGCTATTTCGCGGCGAAGCATTTTCGTCAGTTCTTAAAATAAGGGTACTACTCGCATAGACTGCGCTGATCAAAACGGCAAAAGCCTATGCGACGCGTGCTCGCAAACCATAGGCTACTCAGCATCGGTGCTGTGCTTAGTTCGTGAGCGAACGTAGGTACGTGAGCGAACGTAGGTACGTGAGCGAGGATCAGAGAATACTTTCTTATTTATGAAAAACACGATGCGATAGTCTAAACTTTCTTGACCCTTACCTCGCAAATGTAGGAGCTATCCGTTGCCTTCCAGTGATACCGCTTTACTTGGGCTTCCCATCTCTTCCTTCGCTCTGGGTCCCGGGGGAAGCGTAAACAACGAAGCCCTTTACGCGTCGATCCGGTGCACTTCGGAACACAACAGCCCGTCATGTCGACTCGATGCACTTGACAAGCTTGTCATTCATGCGGCTGAACACTGTGCAGCAAGTAGAAGCGTCAGCGAAGCATCCGCGCGCACTGTGTCTCGAACTAAGCACCGGCACCAAGCACTCGCAACCGCTCGCTGTGACTCAAGATGGCGTCGCAGCGAGAAAGCGGCGGCGCGGGTGCGGTCAAAGGATGACACCACCCTGAACGGCGGCGCTGGCATCGAGGCACCCTATGCTGTATGGGGTGCGTATGGGGTGTGGGGTGCGAGCGCCTCTTGCGGAGAAGGCAGGCGTAAATCGAGGATGAAGGGGGAGGGCAGCGGACGGCCTCCGCCGCTCCACTGCGCGGGCATTAAAAAATATAGGAGGCTTAGGGTGCTTGCTGGACAGTGTTCAGCCGCATGAATGACAAGCTTGTCAAGTGCATCGAGTCGACATGACGGGCTGTTGTGTTCCCAAGTGCACCGCATCGACGCGTAAAGGGCTTCGTTTACGCTTCCCCCGGGACCTAGAGCTAAGGAAGAGATGGGAAGCCCAAGTAAAGCGGTATCACTGGAAGGCAACGGATAGCTCCTACATTTGCGAAGTAAGTGTCAAGAAAGTTTAGACTATCGCATCGTGTTTTTCATAAATAAGAAAGTATTCTGTGATCCTCGCTCACGTACCTACGTTCGCTCACGAACTAAGCACTGCACCGATGCTGAGTAGCCTATGGTTTGCGAGCGCGCGTCGCATAGGCTTTTGCCGTTTTGATCAGCGCAGTCTATGCGAGTAGTACCCTTATTTTAAGAACTGACGAAAATGCTTCGCCGCGAAATAGCCTTCGATTAGCTACAAATCGTCATGTAAACCACCTATTTTAATTTTTCACGGGAAGCACACATCGTGTGTTTCTTGTTTCTTTTTTTTTCCCTCAGTTTCTTTTTTCGCTACTGGTTATTTGGGACTAAAGAACGCAGTGCTTCTTCTGGGGAGAACGGCTGTTGTGTACGTGGCAAGCGAAGCATTGTGATTTTCTCTATTCTCAGCAGATAACTTGCGGATCTCAGGTTGTTACGTTATATAGCTGATTTTTTAGACGAATATATTTGTAACGTGGTGCTAGTAAGCCGATGGTCATTCGTGCTCATTCCCGATCGTAGTGGGTACTGTGACGGTCTTTAAATGCCTGTGCACGGTATGCCCAGGTGTAGTAGAGTTAAGGGGCATAATGGGACCAAAATGTTTCGGCGCTTTCTGGCATGGTGTCTGTTGTAGCCTGTGCATTTCTTCGAAACATGTGAAGCGAGGTAATACAGCATTACTTCTGCGAAAATTTATTTTTAAGCACTGTAATGGGTTCTCTGTATTTACAAGGCAACTTTTCATATCAATAATCACTTTTGTTGTTTTACTTGTACTTAGAAACACTTTGAAGAGGACCAGTACGAGGGAAATCGACAGGATGGGCGCCGTCTGTTAAAGTCAACAGCCCTACATCATCATGGACTATATTTTAGAAGTGAAAAACATTGCTAATCTGTATTTGACTGTCTTAGTTTCATTTACGGTTTTTGTACGCGATATGTATGCAGTGTTGTTTATTTTTTCAATGTAGTTATCAGTGTTCTAATGGTTATTTATAAAATGTTCTGTACTCGCCATCGATGTGTTTGGCTGATGCGACGTATTCGATGGTAGCTGATGTATTCTGGCTGGATATCTTGATTAATATTACCCGCGGTTGCGTTTTCTTGTTTGCATTCTTGTTTTCGATTTATATTGTGTGTAATAAGGTTGATGTACTCAATTGAACCACCCCCCCATGTAATGAATAATTAAAAAAAAACTCTCACTATGCCGAATTGTGTGTCGAGCCTACCTTGCGAATTTTTTTTTATCTCGTCTTTCAACATAACCTTCAGGCGCCACACAGTACATATAATTTTTTCATGTACATATCTCTTTCATGATTGATTGTACTAGAAATGATAATTAAATGTATTTTGTGCATCGTTTGGTTTCTTGTGTGTACTACGCAAGATTGACACAGACAAGTTAGGTTACATGCTTCTCTACAGCACTAACTAAACCTTATTTTCACATCGCAGTTATTTTTTACACCTGTCAGCACAACTTTGTGGGCACAAAAAAAAGCAAAATTGCGCGTAGATATCGTCAAATAATTTCAACGAACGCGAAGAGCACGCGCAACGCAAGGGAAACTAACCGCCGTGCGCGAGTGGCTGGCTACGGTAAAGGAGGCGTGACGTGTAAACCAAAAATACAACAGCGAAAAAAGAAAAACTTCCACACAGAGGGGGTCGCAAACCTTATATGCCTAGCATCGAAGCGCAAAAAAAATAGTGCGTATTTCAAACATACACACGGCATGTTAAATGTAAATTGAATTAGGCAACTTGGGGCATGTTCCCGGCGCCATACATTTACGTCTTGGATCTTCGACGAGTTAACGGCTATTGGTTATAAAGATGTGCAGATGCGATACCGATAAAAAAATCCTCATCAAGGCAAAGCACTTGGAAGTGCGCCGCGAGTAACACTATTTATGAACGCAAGCGTGGCTGAGTCTCAGCTCGTGTGACTCAATATGGCGGCGCCAGCGGGGTTGTCTCCACCCTGGACGGCGGCGCTGGGCATCGAGGCACCCTATAGGAGGCTATGACCCTTGCCGAAGGCCTCGTGTCACGGGGAAAGAATCGCTTAGACGGCCGTTTACAAGCAGCTTTGCAGATAAACCGGAATACAGGAGGCCGATCCTATCTACGAATTCGACGCGAAACCGAAAGCTTCCAGTACACCAAACATGTATCGGTACTCGACGCTATCGAAAGCTTTCGCTTAGTCCAGCGATGCGTAACAGCCTGGGATGTGTGTCCTAGAAGCGAACGTAAAAAGATCCCTCGTCAATGCTAAAGATGAAAATATTGATCGTCCTGGAATGCTACACAACTGCGTCTGGCTCCTTATGTCGGAAAGAGCGCCGCTCATTCTTTTCGCTAGCATTGACGAGACTATCTTGTAGTCTGCATTTAGCAACGTAATCGGCCGCCAAGACCATGGGTCTGAGGCCTGGCTGCCTGGCTTGTGTAGGAGGACAATCCGGCTCTCGCGGAAAGAGTCTGGCCGAATGCCATCTACTGTGAACTTATTGACCATTGACAAAAGCTATTATTTGACGCCGTCGAAAAACCACACGTAAAACTGGATTGGGATGCCATCTGGGCATTCACATCTTTTGTGAAAGAGGCATTCACATCTTTTACCACTGCACGCAGCTCTTCGGGTGTCGCTGGCTCGCATAGATGCTGTAAGACATCCTCTGACACCTGGGGCAGGTCTCGACAGAATTCCCTAAGTCTATCCCTGTAATCGTTCCTGTCCCAGCTGCCTTCTTCGGCAGTGAGTACCTCGGCTACGTGCTGGGTAAAGACAGTACTCACGTAGGACGAACAGTCGCTATGAGTACCATCGATCAGGAAGCCTGACGTATGGAATTCTAGTAGGCCCTTTTTCCTCCATCCACCGAGCTTGCTCGTATATACCGGAGCACGGCTGGATCATATACCCTGGGTGGTAGCGATAGTGGTAGCTCTGGACGACTGCCGGAGCAAGGTTTCGTACCTAGCCTATAACAAGTCAAGGTAGTCTTGCATTGCAAACGTGAGGGTGTCTGCATTGCGGACAATTCGCATAAGTCGGTCATTTCCACAATGGCATCCGTCTGTCATTTCCCCATTGGGCGCGCTGTCAGGAGGCGCTACTGCGCCTTCTGACAGCGACCCAATGTGGAAATGTCAAGCAACGTGGTCCCGCCGTGGTGCAGTCTCCGCTATGTCCACATTGTTTCGCCTGCGCTTTCCTTCGCTGCGCGTGCTCACGGCGCTCCGTTTTCGACGGCGGCAGATTACGTGCTGGGTGAACAGCGATGCAAAGACAGCAATGCGGTTTCAAGAAGGTGGCCGACTCCGACAGCTTTTCGTGGCGGCAACCTCAAGAAAGGGGAGCGTCTGCTTCCACACGTGTATGGTGTTGAACAAATTGTGGGCGGTGATGTGATAGTGAAAGCCAAGTGCGTATCGGAGTTGTCCAAGATTGTATACGACATCGAGTTAGAGGTATACACCGAGTTCAGTAATTTAGTGACTTATTTCTCTATGGTGCAGTCACAAAGCTGTCATGCATGCTTGCAGAGATGTGCAGAGACAGTGACGATTGCGGTTGGTTTCGTTGGTCGCTGGGACCAACGAAACCAACCGTTGGTCTCCACGCAGCCCGGTGTCATTATCAATTGTTATGAAACTTGATCCGACCATTATAAGCCCTTATCAACACTTATCGGTCGTTATCAACCTTATAGGACTAGATCCGGCTCTTATCAACCCTTGTCGGTTGTTATCAACCTTTCCGGACTCGATCCGAGCCTTATCAACCCTTATCGGTTGGTATCAACCTTGCCGCAATCTATCCGATTCTTATCAATCTTTATCTTTCCTTATCAACACTTATCGGTGCTTATTAACCTTATCACAACTGATCCGACCATTATAAGCCCTTATCACGCTTTAACATCTTATCCATCCGCGTCGAACCATTATCAACCGTGAGAAGACCCATATAACCCCGCATCACTCCTTATATCATCCTTATCAACTAATTGACTGCTGATCTGTGTGTGTTGCGCGACATGAAGCGCATGATCCCTCAGAGGTCGGTGGAATTTCGGTCGGTGAAGGAACGCCCCGATGAAAGGCGCATCGCGTGACCACCAAATGCACCGGGAATATGGCGTGCTTATAATTAAATGTTCGCAAAATCGGAATTTTCCTGATGTCTACAATGCTCCAAGTCGGTTCTACATGTGGTCCAATGAGATGGCTTTTATTCCACCATCACCAAATCTTTTAACAACGCCTTCATAAAAACTCTTGTCCTTTGACATTTCATTTGTACCGCCGGTACAACAAACACGTTCATATGTGGTTCAGGTATATTCACATTCTGCAAGCGTGGGCGTTTAACCCAATGGTTAAAGACACCCAGCTTCCGAGTGGGGGTTCGTAGGTTTGGAAATCACCATCGCCGACATGTTTACTTTCGTATTAGTTTGTTTTATGCATTAATTCCTCCATAGCGATTCGTCTTGCGTGAGAGACGGACGGGATTCCTTATTGAGTAGGCATAGAAATGCTTACGCGTAAAAGGTCATTAATAGCACTCAAGTAAAATTGAAAAGGAATGATCCATAAATCAACAAAAATGGTCGGTTGTAAAAGCGGAGCAAAGGCGATTATGCGTGCCAGGTGCGTGAGCAGCTGCCGTTGGAATAACAATTAATTTGGCAAAAAGAAAAGAAAACAAAGAAGTGTCGGGCGAGGGCCGCCCGCTTGGTCAATCCTGAAAACATTTTCCTGATCATATTATGAATCCTGAATGATCATGATCCTGATCATGATTCAGGATCATGATGATGATCCTGAATAATATGCAATAGAATAAATAGGTGGGATAGTCGGTATTATATGCTATATGGTAACGAAACTTGGAGCGTAGCTTGAGCGCTTATTGTGGCTCTTGGTATTTTGCTGCTCTCTAAGTTTCGTGACTATATTGGAATAATAACCCCATTTCTTTGCCGATGCCCCATAGCAGCCCATAGTATGCATGAACCACACCTTAGCATCCTGACCAATCTCCAGAGCACTGGCTGTGGAGAACGGGCGTATAACTACGTACGAGGTTTTTTAACAGATCGGAAAGCAAGAATCAGAGTGGGGGAGGAAGTATCCCCGCTTATCGAGTTGGGCATTAGGGGGACCCCTCAAGGCTCGCTCCTTTCGCCCCAGTTGTTCAACATGGCACTCCTGCACCTGCCCAAGGCGCTCGAAGCGATTGGAGGCTGGGGGCACGCGCTCTACGCCGACGACGTCTCGCTCTGGACGACGAAGGCTGCATCCCACGGATTGATGCAAGACAAGCTGCAGACGGCGGCGGAAGGGGTGGTGGTGGACAAATATGCCAATGAATGCGGCCTAAGATGCTCGCCACGAAAGTCGGAACTGGTGGTAGTACGGCAGCGGGTGCCGAAAAAACTCAAGGAAGATATTAGAGTGGTGCTAGACGGAGAAGAAATTTTGCCGGGTCCCAGTGTCAAGATCCTGGGACTGGTGATACAAGCAAACAACAACGCGGAAGCATCTGTGAGAAAGCTAAAGCACACGACGGAGCAAATACTACACATGCTCCGCAGAGTGGCGATGAGACGCAGAGGAATGAAAGAGAACGACACCCTGAGGCTGGTACAGGCCTTCGTGGTTTCCCGAATTACGTACGTGGCACCGTTTCTCCTGCTGCGCACAGTCGAAAGGAACCAGATCGACATGATAATCCGAAAAGCAATCAAGGAAGCCATCGGAGTCCCGATGAGTGCCTCCACGGACAAACTCATGAGGTTGGGCCTGCATAACACGGTGGACGAACTGATCGAGGGCCACCTCTCCAGCCAGAAGCATCGCCTAAGTCAAACGAAGGCCGGCAGAAGAGTCCTGAAGAAGATCGGCTGGGAAGAGACGAGACAGACGGAGCGAGGACAACTATCAGACGTCTGGCTAGAAGCCATCAAGGTAAAACCACTCCCCAAGAACATGAGCCCAGCACACCACAGCGGCAGACGGGAGGCCATAGCAAAGGCTAACAGCCTGCTGGCTGGGCAGAAGGGGGTAATCGTCCCAGACGCCTCCAAAGACAGAGGAAAAAGCTGGGCGACCGTAACGGTGACAACCAAAGAAAAGCTGCTAACGTTGGCGACGGTAAAAACAAACGACGTCGACGAAGCAGAAGAGCTGGCAATTGCCCTGGCCCTCACTATACAAGGCAGGACCAGAGTGGTCACAGACTCGCAACAAGCGCATAGAAACTTCCAGTCGGGCTGGGTAACCCGGTTGGTGCTTCGGGCGCTCAAAGGCAAGGAACCCCCGAAAGGGGAAGAGATAGAATTATTCTGGGTTCCGGCCCACTCCGCAGTGGAAGGCAATGAGTTTGCCTGCCAGCAGGCCCGAGCGCTGTCACACCGAGCCGCAGCCGCGGAGAGGGAAGAGGAGAACGCAAAGAGCCAACCACTGGTCACGTACAAAGGCATAGTGGAATATTACAGAAACGGGAGACAGAGCTTCCCCGAGCCACACCTCAAGTTAACGAGGGAGCAGCAGACAACATATAGGCAGATCCAGCCAGAGTCGTTTCCCCACCCCCGATTACTAAACCACATGTACCCGAGCCAGTACGGGCAAGAATGCCCCGTGTGTCACGAGCCAGGTACACTCCAACACATCATAGCAGAATGCAAATTTAGCCAACAACACCCACCACTCCTAACCCCAACATGATCCCCCTACCCATCCAACCCCTTAGAGAGCGATGGAAGATCTTGCTGCCCAGCCCCGCCCTGGAAGACCAGCATTGGCTCGTAACAGCATATGGATTCCCGTGAAGTGGGAACCACTTCCATCCAGCGCATGCGCTGAAAAGCTCACAAAATAAAGTTTTTCATTCATTCATTCATTGATGGGCAATATACCCCGTTGTGGGTATGTGCTGGGATCATCATCATCATAACCTCACTAACCTAACCATGAACCTAACTAACCTAACTGTGATGCACTGCCCCTACCTACGTATTTATTTCATTTCTCTTCAGGTTTCAGGTTCTTTATTCGCAGCGATTCTTTTCTGGAAACTCTACCGACATTGACACTGCTATAATAGTTACCACGTCCTTATCATGTTGGGGCGTTGGTGCATATATAGACTACTATATTTAATTTATACTTCTTGTTTACCAATTCATTACAATGACTTCTACACCTTCGTTCATGCATGGTGTAGAATTCGTCGATGTTACCCGCTATTTCAATGCATTAGAAATCCGACCCCGTATCCATTATCAACCGAGCCTTAGCAGAGTTCGCGTATTAGCCATTGGCATGCAGGTTCACGCACTGGTCATTACGACAAAGAAATGAACTGTGTGAAGCGAACAGTACATAATAGAAAGTTCAAGTTCTCCAGTTCAATTTCGTAATTTTAGTGCGGCTTACATTCAGATTATTAGATACATAAATTCGATGAATTGCTGTTTAAAGCTACTTAAACAATTAAACAATTCAATTTGTAAACAAGATCTAAATACCTTCTTTTTTGTGTGCGTGGAGAATTGAGCATACGATTAAGTATTCATGGCATTTATATACTTGTTAATATTACGTACTCGTTGTTCAAATAATAAGTGTATTTATTTATTTATTTACAAATACCTCACAGGCCTACGAAGAGGCATAGGGTGAGGGGGGCGTATGTTACAATGAATACAATCGGTTAAAAGATATCGATGCTACAAGGAACACAAGAAATTTGCATATAACCAAACCAGACATATCGTCAAAAAAAGAAGAAAAGGAAGTGAACAGATAAGCATTGCAAAAAAAAAACAGCAAGACTTGAAAAAAGTTACATTATACATTACATAGTTACAAAGGACTTTATACATGGCATAATTTAAGATGTTACTATCACAATTGCTCTTGTACAGGAGGTCCCGACACAGTCTTTGACTATGGGAGATACTGTATACTAGAGCACTGCACGGGTCGATTTTTTCAGCCCGGGCCCGGCCCGGGCCCGTTTTTACTTTGGGCTGCCCGCCCGAGCCCGATCAAAACTTTTATGGCGAGACCCGGCCCGGGCCCGGAAATAATCTACGTTACCCGCCTGGCCCGGCCCGCCACCCCTTCACCTTAGGCCCGAGCCCGGCCCAAGCCCGGCTTGAACTCGGCCCGAACCCTGCCCGAGACCCAATAGTCCATGTTTTTCAGAGTTGAGACGCCCGAGAATAACTCGGTGCACGTTACATGCACACCACCAGAAAGCCCGAGCCCGGCCCGGGCCCGCGTCAAAAAGCACACGCCGTGCCCGAGCCCGGCCCGAGCCCATGAAAAAACTGCTCTACCCGGCCCGGGCTTTCGGGTAAGCCCGAGCCCGTGCAGTGCTCTACTGTATATATATATATATATATATATATATATATATATGTTCATTAATAATGTAGGGGCCAAGGAAGCGGGATTCAAACTTCTCACACAAACCGGGTGTACGAATGAGCGTCCAAAGGAGCACTTCATCTCCAGCACGAAAGGGGACGTCTCGACGAGAGATGTCGTAACGTTGCTTGCGGTCTAGTTGACTGACTTCTGTATTGAATCGAGCACGGTCACGACATTCGTGAAGTCGCGAGACGAACTGTTCGGGTATACTGGCCGAGGTGTTAGTTGGGGCAGTTAAGAAAGTGGCGTCGATGGTGAACGTCGGCGAACGGCCGTAAACGAGGTAGAAGGGTGAGTAGCGTGTAGTTCGCTGGATAGCGGTGTTATGAGCAAACGTCACAAAAGGTAAAAGTTTGTCCCAGTTGTCGTGGCTTGGCCCGGTATACATTGATATCATATCTGTTAGCGTGCGATGAAATCTCTCTGTTAAGCCATTTGTTTGAGGGTGGTACGCGGATGTCGTCTTATGAACTGTGCCACGAGCTTTGAGTACTTCTTCGATCATTGTTGACATGAAAGTCTTGCCGCGATCACTCAACAGTACACGAGGTGCACCATGACGCAGCACAATGGCATCCAAAAAGAAGTTGGCAACGTCTGAGGCCGAACTAGAGCGTAAAGGCGCCGTCTCTGCGTACCGTGTGAGGTGGTCGACAGCTGTCACGATCCAACGATAACCTGCTGGCGTTATGGGCAGAGGTCCGACCAAGTCTATGCCAACGATGGCAAAAGGTGTCTCGGGACATGGGATGGGCTGTAGAAGGCCAGCAGGAGGTGAAGTCGGTCGTTTCCGCCGTTGACACTGGACGCAAGAAGCGACGTACTTGGCCACAAAGGTAGACATGCCTGGCCAAAAGAAACGGCTCCTAACGCGGTGGTGCGTTTTGTGGAAACCCAAGTGGCCAGCAGATGGGTCGTCGTGAAAGGCTTCAAGGATTTGTGTGCGCAGCGAACGTGGAAGAACGGGCACCCAGTGGTGTCCGTCAGTGTTGTAAATGTAGCGGTGCAGCATATCATTCTCGAGCTTAAATTGTCGCAGTTGTCGACGGAATCGGGCATTCGGTGCAGAAATAGTACCGCACAGCCGTTCAATGATGCTGCTGCAGTAGGGGTCAGAACGTTGACACGAGGCGAACTGAGTGCCGCGATTAGAAGATGTCGTGTCAGTAACAGCTAGCGGTAATAACGTAAGGGGAGACATAGTCTCATCAAGTGGCGCGGAATGGAGAGACGTGCTCGAAGATAATAGTGGAAGCGGGCAGCGAGACAGGGCGTCGGCATCTTGATGTTTTTTCCCAGACTTGTACACAACGTCAAAATCGTACTCTTGTAATCGGACCACCCAGCGACCAAGGCGTCCAGACAAATTTTTCAGTGACGACAACCAGCATAAGGCGTGATGGTCGGTTATGACAGTGAAGTGGCGTCCATAAAGATATGATCGAAATTTTAGTATGGCCCAAACTACTGCGAGGCATTCCTGTTCTGTGATCGAGTAGTTCTGTTCGGCAGCCGTTAATGTGCGACTGGCATAAGCAACAACTCGCTCTCGTGCAGTGGTATCACGCTGTAGAAGGACAGCACCAATCCCATGGCCACTAGCGTCGGTGTGCAAACAAGTTGGTGCGTTCTCATCGAAGTGACACAGGACGGGGTCGGATGTCAAGGCTTGCTTGAGGGCTTGGAAAGAACGTTCGCAGGCGTCTGTCCAAGTGAGAGCAGTGCCCGACGTCAGCAACTTGTGCAGCGGCGACGCCATGGCAGCAAAATGACTGATGAAGCGGCGGAAGTAAGAAGCCAGGCCCAAGAAACTTCTCAACTGCTTTTGATTTTCAGGGCGAGGAAAGCGAATCACGGCAGCAACCTTGTCAGGATCTGGTCGAACGCCATCTTTACTGATAAGGTGGCCCAACACTTTGATGTTCTTTCGGGCAAAATGACATTTCTTTGTGTTGATTTGGAGTTCAGCGTTAGAAATGCATGTTAAAACATCGTCCAAACGCTCAAGGTGCTGACGAAAAGTTGTAGAAAAAATAACGATGTCATCTAAATAACACAGACAGGTCTTCCACTTAAGGCCGCGGAAAACTGTGTCGATCATGCGTTCAAATGTTGCAGGAGCATTACATAAACCGAAGGGCATCACGTTGAACTCGTAAAGTCCATCTGGTGTTGCAAAGGCTGTCTTGTCCTTGTCCGCTTCATGCATGGGTATTTGCCAGTACCCGGATCGAAGGTCGAGACTTGAGAAATATTCAGCGCCCTGGAGGGAGTCAATGGCATCGTCGATTCTTGGCATCGGATATACGTCTTTGCGCGTGATCTTATTAAGTGCTCAATAATCGACGCAAAGTCATACAGAGCCGTCTTTCTTCCGGACCAGCACAACAGGAGACGACGAAGAACTGGACGATGGCCGAATGATGTCTCTTTTAAGCATGTCATCAACGTTGCCCGCAATGATTTTTCGTTCTGCGGAAGACACGCGATACGGGCGGCGGCGTACAATCGAACTGCCTTCGGTTTCGATGCGATGCACAGCAACGGAAGTGCGTGCCAAAAGCTTGGTGTTAACGTCAAATAAGGCGCTGTGTTTCTGCAGTAGGGCCAAAAGGTCTTCTTTCTGTGCAGCAGTCAGATCGGGATTTATCGCGGCCGTTAAAGCAGTGGACGCAGCATGATCGTCGGTTGTGGTAGACAAAGCTGGTGATTCGGTGTGAAGGGGTACTAATGAAAGAGGTTCGGTGTCAGTAAAGCAGGTGACAGCGGTGCCCTGCGAGATCACTACTGGCGAAGAAGTAGGGTTATCCACAGCGATCAACGCTCTACCGTCTTGAAACCGCACCAGGCTAGGAGCAATGCTAAGCCCACCAGATATGCAGTGACCGCTTGGTGCAAGGAACACATCACCATTTACAATCGTGTCGGAAGTCAGTGTTAGAACATGCTCACTGCCCGGGAAAATGAAAGAGTCAGTACACGCGATGAAGCGCAGGCTGCGAGCATCGACAGCGGACGAAGAGTCAGTGTCCGTCATATGAATAGTTCGCTGACGGCAAGATATGAAAGCTGACGCTGAGGACAGACAGTCCCATCCCAAAATCATGGCGTAGGTACACGAAGATAGCACGGCAAACTGAATGTGGTGAAGGATGCCATCAATGAAAACACGCGCAGTGCAAACACCGGAGGACTGCATTAGCACAACGAAGGGGAGGGCCATTATATGGTGTCTTCACTTTTCGCAATCGACAACACAAATCAGTACTAATAACCGAAAGCGATTCACCCGTGTCAACCAAGGCTTCCCTCCGTATACCTTCAACAAACACCACAAGTACATTTGACGGGCACTCCGGAGGAATTTCAAGTTGTCCAAAGGATGCAGCTTTCCCTCCTGAAGCTGCACTATTTAGTTTTCCGGGCGGTGATCGGAGGACAAAGTAGCCGGTCGAAGAGGGGAAGAGGAGCGCCGCATCGGTGATGGAGAGCGACGACGCGGGAAGCGCAATGAACCGGCAGCGTCGAATTCCTGCGGAGATGGGGAACGTCGAGGATAATAATTGTAGTACGAACGCCGACGTTGTGGTACAGGCTCAGAAAACGCATCCCTTTCAAAACCGTCATAGCCACGCCTTTCATCTTGCTGACGGCGTCGGCAAAACCTTGAAATGTGGCCACGGATGCCGCAGTAGTAGCAAACAGGCCGAGGTGGGCTGCACGTGTTGTAAGATTCAAGAGGTGGTGGTCGCGCAGTGATGGGATTCAGGGACCCGTGCATCCCAGGCGCCTGCTGTGGTGGTTGCTGCAAGGGTGGAACCAGGGAGGCAACCTGAGCATAAGTTGGCGCAGGTGCCTGGTGTGGTGGCTGCTGCAAGGGTGGCACCAGGGAGGCAACCCGAGCATAAGTTGGCGCAGGTGCCTGGTGTGGTGGCCGCTGCAAGGGTGGCACCAGGGAGGCAACCTGAGCGTAAGTTGGCGTAGGGATGGGTTGCGGGTTCGGGGTTAGCGGGCACGTCACAGCAGCTATTTCTTCCCTCACGATATGGCGTAGGCCGCCACCAGGAGGTCTCATATGAACTTCCGGAGAGGTCGACGAAGCTTGGGCGTGCAGTTCCTCACGGATTATGGAGCGAATCATAGCACGGTCTCGCTATCGTTGGACGCCCCGAAATCAGACGTGTCAGGCTATAAGCGGATCATAGTAAGCTCATCCAGGCGCTGACACGTACTAATGATGTCTGCGACGGTAGTGGGGTTCAGCACGACAAGAGCATTGAATGCCACAGTCGCAATACCCTTGAGCAGGTGGCGTACACGGTCACTCTCCGCCATCGAGCTGTTCACGCGGCGGCAGAGGGCAAGGACGTCCTCTATGTGCGAAGTGTACGACTCACCCGTGTGCTGAACACGCTCAGCAAGCTTCTTATTGGCGATATCTGAGCGAACAGAAGAGTTAGCGAAAATCTGTCGTAGGTGAAGTTTAAATGTGCTCCAGTTTACGAGATCGAGCGCATGGTTGGAAAACCAAGTTTTTGCGACGCCGGTGAGATAGAAGACGACGTGCCGCAGTTTTGCAGATTCGTCCCAGTGATTAAAATCACTCACGCGCTCGTATTGCTCCAACCAGTCTTCAACGTCATCAGCGGGAAGTCCAGCAAACACCGGTGGATCCTTTTGAGGGGTGGTGACTGTCCAAGAAGGGGTTGCCGCCGGAGCAGGCAAGGTGGATGCCGCGTTATTGGCCTGCTGGTCTTGGGACATGGTCGAGTGCAGTTGGAAGAGGCGGCGACCCGAGCGGAGCTCCAGGGATGTAGCGTAGATGAAGCTGAAGTGAGACCGAGGGCGAGAGGACCGAGGAACCGGACAGCACACTCCATCACTTGCGAGACAACGTTTAGGCGGTCACTCTCTCCTTTATTCTCTCAAGCGAGAGCCCCACCACCAGGCCCGGAATGGTGATGATGAGTATGTACAGATGATAATATGAAGCGTATGAATAATGCTCACAATATATATATATATATATATATATATATATATTCTGTATACTAAATACTTGTAATATGTCCCAACCTTTAATAATAAAATTCTGATTCTGATAATATTGAAAAAGCTAAAAATAGTGAATAAAAAATAAAAAAATAACGCAGGCATAACGCGCGACAATGCATTGAAAACGTAATCGGTTTGATAAAACTGTGCTCAGTGTGAAAAAAAATGTTTCCTAAAATTACAGCAAAAAGCGTCATGATTTGTGAGCGAGGCAATGCTATGGGGAAGGCTGTTCCAGAGACGGATAGCGCGAGGC
This sequence comes from Dermacentor silvarum, assembly GCF_013339745.2. NCBI lineage: Eukaryota > Metazoa > Arthropoda > Arachnida > Ixodida > Ixodidae > Dermacentor > Dermacentor silvarum. The sequence goes on along the minus strand of NC_051154.1, from coordinate 344,849,405 downwards.
AGTGGTGAAAAGTTAAATGCTTGCGTCATGCCATATACACGGGCATAGCTGAAATTATTGTGTAATCGGCGCGATGTGAAGACGCGGTGTTTCAAGCATGGTAGGGATATTCCGTCAGAGTGAATGAATTTATGGAATAATGACAGCAAGGCAATATCACGGCGAGTACTCAACGACTACAATGATATTGTTACGAGGCATTGCGTATGAGCCTGCCATTAAAGGACCGCTGTGCTACGCGAAGAGGAAGAAGACGGGACATGCCTCGCGAGATGCTGTCAGCCATTCTCTGGTAGCAGCAGCCTATAAATATTGTCTCTACCGTGTACTTGTGAATCCCCGTGACAATTTGGTGGAAGTGTTGGGTACGAGAAGAAGCGCTGTACAACGAAGCTCTGGAGTGGTCGTCGAGTCGGGGTCATCATCATGACAGACGAGACCACGACCACGCAACTGCGCCGGCCAGTGCGACGCCTGCACCAGCGCCGATCACAACGCCAACGATCGTCGTTACGCACCCTAAAGACCCGGGAACGTTCTGCGGTACGGATGAAGTTGACGTTGAAGATTGGATTGCCAATTATGAACGCATCAGTGAGGTCAATCGTTGGGACCCGACGATGATGCTGGCGAACGTGCTGTTTTACCTCAAAGGAACGGCAAAGGTGTGGTTCGATAACCATGAGGCAGAGATTGGAAGTTGGGACACTTTCAAAACAAAACTTAGTGCCTTGTTTGGGAAGCCCATGGGTCGAAAGGCGGCCGCAACGCAAGAGCTATCCATCCGCGCTCAGACGTCCACTGAACCATACATCTCCTACATTCAGGACGTCTTGGCTCTTTGCCATAAAGTGGACATGGACATGACGGAGTCGGACAAGGTTGGTCATGTACTAAAGGGAATCGCAGACGATGCGTTCAACCTATTACTGTGCCGAAATTGTGCGACCGTCGACGCAATTATTGAAGAATGCCGGCGTTTTGAGCAGGCCAAAAGTCGGCGTATTGCGAGGTCATTCGCTCGGCTACCGAACACCGCCCCGACGTCATCATGCGAAGACGGACAGGCCTTTCGTCTGCATCATCGCCACCGTCAGAAATTACACAAATCGTCCGTCGGGAAATCGAAGCTATTGCTCCTGCTCTCCCCAACAACGGCCACGGCGATTTTCACGTGCCGGCCGTTTCCCTGGTCCAGTCCATTGTGCGGGAGGAACTCGGCAACTTGGGTTTCGCCGTCTCCACCGTTTCTCAGTCTCGGACAGCTGACTTTCGCCCTAGGTCGCCGCCTCGTCCGAGATCACCGCCCCAGGAACAACGGTTTTATCCGCGCTCTCGTAATCCAGCTGAATGGCGGACGGCAGATGATCGGCCGATTTGCTTCCACTGCCGCCGTATCGGTCACGTCGCGCGCCATTGCCACAACCGTTGGGTGTCACCGTTAACCCGGGATGACACTGCTAGCTGCACCGACAACTACCGCCGTTTTCAGCCCGCTCAGCCATACCAACCATACAACTGATAGCTACCGCCGCTTCCAGCCTTTTGAGCCGTACAACGTCGATGCCACCCCTACGCCGCACAGCCGTTCCCCGTCGCCCCGAGGTCACCAGTCCCGTTCGCCGCCAGCGCGTCGGCCGTCGTCTCCTTCGCCTCTACGACGACGTCCGACATCGCCGCTCAACCTTCAACAGGGAAACTAAGGGATGCTGCTCTTAGAGGTGACGCTGCATCTTCGACTTCCACCTCAAATCCTCTCCTCGTATTGCCGACGCGACGAAACTTGATCGACGTTGACGGCTTAACTGTTCCCGCACTCGTCGATACTGGGGCACAAATATCCGTGATGAGTAATCACCTTCGTCGCCGCCTCAAGAAAGTACTTACCCCCGCCGCTACTGGTATTATTTCGCGTCGCTTATAGGAAGAAGTCCCGCAGTCATCGGAATGTGCACAGCTCAGCATCACCATCGCCGGTCACCATATATCTGTTTTGTTTACTGTTCTCGAGAAATGCCCCAACGACGTCATTCTCGAACTCAATTTCTTGTCGGCCCATGCCGCTCTCATTGACTGTGCAACCGGCGTCCTTCAACTTGAGCTTCCTCAATTGGCGGATGTTCCAGATTTACCGTCACAACGCTTATGCTCTGTCGATTATGTTCGGTTGGCACCGCACGCCGCCACGTGTGTTGCCTTGACGACGGCATCCCCAGTTCCAGACGGCGACTACATAGTGTCTCCTCTAGTTGAAGTACTGCTGACCAGAAATATTGCTGTGCCACACACCCTCGTGACTGTTGTCGACAACCACGTCCAGCTCCCGCTTCTCAACTTCAGCAACTTGACTCAAGCTCTCCCGCAAGGCATCTCAGTGGCCAACGTGTCTGCGCTTGATGAATGCGACGTCGCGGCACTAGACGCGGACACTTGTTCGCCCTTTCTCGCAAGCGGTCCGGCAAGTCCACTCCCCGACGAAATTACCACGATGATTGCCCCTGATCTTCCGACTTGTCAAGCCACGGAACTCCACCACCTCCTAACGACCTATAGGGATATCTTCGACTTCGATGACCGCCCTCTCGGTCAAACGTCTCTCGTAAGTCATCGAATACATACCGGAGATGCGATTCCTATCAGACGGCGACCCTATCGTGTGTCCCATTCCGAACGCCAGGTCATACAACGAGAAGTCGACAAGATGCTCTCCAAAGACGTCATAGAGGCTTCCTCAAGTCCGTGGGCGTCACCTGTCGTCTTGGTCAAAAAGAAGGATGGCAGCTGGAGATTTTGCGTCGACTATCGTGCCTTAAACAAAATAACGCGCAATGACGTATATCCGCTGCCACGGATCGATGACGCCCTGGACTGTCTTCATGGTGCGAAGTACTTCTCATCCATAGACCTGCGCTCGGGTTACTGGCAGATTTCTGTTGATGACTTAGGATCGAGAAAAGACTGCCTTTATCACACCGGACGGCCTCTATCAGTTCAAAGTTATGCCCTTTGGACTGTGTAACGCCCCCGCAACGTTCGAACGCATGATGGACTCTCTCCTTCGTGGCTACAAATGGTCTATCTGCCTCTGCTACCTAGACGACGTCATTGTGTTTTCCCCAACGTTTGAAAGTCACCTTACTCGTTTGGCGACCATTCTAGCTGTCTTTCGTCGAGCAGGACTCCAGCTAAACTCCAAAAAGTGTAATTTCGGCAGACAACAAATCACTGTGCTTGGTCATCTTGTAAGTGCTACAGGTGTCCAACCTGACCCTGCCAAGATTAGCGCTGTTAAGAACTTCCCTGTGCCCTCGTCTACTAAAGCTGTTCGGAGTTTTGTTGGATTATGCTCCTACTTCCGCCGTTTTATACGCAATTTCGCTATCATAGCCCGACCCCTCACCGACCTTCTCAAGAAGGACGTGCCCTTCTCGTGGGGCCCCGACCAAGCAACCGCATTCTCGGCGCTGACCAACTTGCTCACTTCACCGCCTATCTTGGCTCACTTTGACCCATCCGCGCCTACTGAGGTTCGCACAGATGCTAGTGGGCATGGAATCGGCGCCGTCCTCGCTCAGCACCAGCATGGCCACACACGTGTTATTGCATTCGCCAGCCGCCTGCTCTCCACATCAGAACGGAACTATTATCACAGAGCGCGAGTGCCTTGCATTGGTTTGGGCTGTCGCAAAATTTCGCCCGTATTTGTACGGCCGCGCATTCTCGGTTCTTACCGACCACCACGCTCTTTGTTGGCTGTCCTCACTCAAGGGCCCAACTGGTCGCCTTGGTCGCTGGGCTCTGAGACTACAGGAATATACCTTTGAGGTAATTTATAAATCGGGCAGGCTACAGCCGCTACACCACGATGCCGATTGTCTTTCGCGCCATCCGGTGGACCCTGCTAGCCTCGCTGACCATGAGCATGATTCCTGTGTGTTGGCCATCTCTGATCTACGCGACATCGGCACCGAACAGCGTCGGGATGCAGCCCTAAAGCTCACCATTCAGCGACTCTCTTCTGCGCGTTCCGACCCTGCTCTACGACAGTATGTCCTACGCGATGACGTCCTTTACCGTCGCAACATGAAACCTGACGGTCCAGAATTCTTGCTAGTTATTCCCCGACACCTGCGCACCACCATTCTTCAACATCTACATGATGCTCCAACTGCCTGCCACCTGGGCGTTTCACGCACCTACGACCGCGTGCGACAGCGGTTCTTTTGGCCTGGCTTATATCGTTCGGTGCGCCGATACGTTGCTGCCTGCGAATGCTGTCAACGCCGCAAACGTCCTGCTCTACCTCAGGCTGGCCTGCTTCAACCTGTCGACATTCCACCGGAGCCTTTCTTCCGCATCGGCCTTGGCTCTCTCGGACCTTTCCCTACGTCCGTATCCGGCAACAAATGGATTGCCGTCGCAACTCACTACGCTACCAGATATGCCATCACGCGCGCCATGCCCAGTAGCTGCGCTACCGACGTTGCAGACTTTCTGCTCAATGACGTAATTCTTCGACACGGGGCTCCGCGTCAGCGCTCCTTACGGATCGTGGACGCTGTTTCCTTGCAAAGGTCATTGACGAAATTCTGCGTAGCTGCTCTACTGAACATCGCCTTACGACAGCCTACCATCCACAGACCAACGGTCTTACCGAGCGGCTCAACCGAACTCTCACGGATATGCTGTCCATGTACGTCTCTACTGATCACCGCGACTGGGACGCCGCCCTACCCTACGTTACTTTTGCCTACAACTCGTCCCGACATCACATTGCCGGCTATTCGCCGTTCTTTCTGCTGTACGGCCGCAACACTGCGTTGCCCTTCGAGACGCTCCTTCCTGCTGATCCATCCGTACCAACCGCATATGCTCAGGACGTCCTCTCTCGAGCCAGAATGGCTCGCCAGGTTGCTCACACTAGGCTGTGTGCGTCGCAGGCCTCCCAAAAAGAGCGCTATGATAGCCGGCACCGCGAAATAGAGTACCCTTCTGAATCTCTGGTCCTACTCTGGACGCCGTCTCGACGCCAAGGACTGTGCGAGAAGCTCCTCCCTCGCTACACAGGACCCTACAAGGTTCTTCGCAAGCTCAACGATGTTGACTACCTCATCACTCCGCTCCAACATCGCCCTTCTTCTTCTTTTGCGTCTGCTGCTGATGTTGTCCATGTGTCGCGGCTAAAACCCTACTGCACCAGCAGTGCTGACTCATTTTAGAAGCCGCCGTGACGGCGCTCAGTCCGCCGGGGGTGATGTTACGAGGCATTGCGTATGAGCCTGCCATTAAAGGACCGCTGTGCTACGCGAAGAGCAAGAAGACGGGACATGCCTCGTGAGATGCTGTCAGCCATTCTCTGGTAACAGCAGCGTATAAATATTGTCTCTACCGAGTACTTGTGAATCCCCGTGACAATATTTCGGCTTTGATCTGCGTTATGCTAGACTGGGAACTGTAATTATGAGTATTGAAACGACTTGGCCCTATTCTGAATTATTTCCAATGCGTCAATTAGGTATTTCTGATGTGGTGACCAAATGGGAGATGCGTACTCAAGCTGGGGTCGCACTAATGTCACATAAGCCAGTTTACGCAAGGCAGATGGAACACTGCGCAAGTTCCGGCGCAAGAACTCCAATGATTTGGATGCATTGGCGGAGACACGCGTAATGTGCTCAGACCATGTTAGGTTAGGTGTAAGGTGCACACTAAGATACTTATACTGTGCAATCGGCGACATAATAATATTGTTAATGTGGTAGATAAACAGCGAATTAACAGGTTTACGGGTGAAAGACATTGTTTTACACTTTGATACGTTTAGTGTCATGAGCATGTGTTACACCACTGGTTCACGATATCTAGGTCTCGTTAGAGTGCTATATGATCATCACTGTTGGTTATTTGGCGGTAGATTATGCAATCATCGGCGAATATTCGTATGCAAGACGATATGTGGTTAGGCAGATCATTTATATAAATTAAAAACAACAGAGGCCCAAGGACGCCTCCTTGCGGCACACCAGAAGTAATGTTAGATTTGGGGAAATGGCAGTCATTACCAGATATAAATTGCTCTCGATTAGACAAAAAGTTACGCAGCCATGACAATGTATACGAGTCTAATTTTATCGCAGAAAGTTTCGATATGAGGCGGTAATGTGACAAACCATCAAAAGCTTTGGAAAAGTCAAGGAATAAGCAGTCGGTCTGTAAGTAGTGATTCCTGTTAAGGTGGATATCGGTTGTATATTCAAATAACTGTAAAATAAGTCATAAATAATACTTTTGCTTGTATTGTTTTGTCTTTCAGCCCGTTTTGTATTACTATTATCCTATTTAATCATTTTTAATCCAAAACTAGCATGAAACAAATTTTGTGCACAGCTTTATTTTTCCCAACTGCCATGCCACCTGTCACCTCTTTCGCGTACAAACACCGATAAGTATGGATGGACTGCTAACCGGTCGGTGCTACTGGTATGTAGGTCACTTCTTTTTCTCGCTTTGTTGTGCAATTATTGAATTGTGTTCGTCTTCGGTGAAAGCTGGGACGCCACCATTCGTTGAGCGAGGAAGGCCGGCGGCACGAGTTAGCGAGCGAAGCGAGGTTCTAACCTCGCCACCGCGGGCGATACGGCTGGTACGTGCCCACCTCGCGTGCCCACCAGGCAAGATGCTTGTCTCTGAAAAAAATGTCACAGTTTCGCCCTAAGGGCGAAGCAATGAATGCGATAGCAACACAGCAATGTGACACGAAGTAAGGTGAGCGGCTTTGGTAGCAATATGAATTGTAGTAAACATGAGCTGATTAAGTAAGCAGGTGTGCTGCGGCGTAAGTAGACCGACATGAAGAGAGACTCGATGACCACGAGAAGGCGCGTGTGAAACGGTGGTGTTGATGAGAAGCGCTTCCCGTGGGCAGCGCGTGCGAAGGGACACACCTGTAGCGCTGCACTGCCGATCCGCGCAGCATTGCATGTGTAGCGTGCGTTGGAAAATGTGGCCCGACTATTACTAACTGAATGAACAAGCGTGGTGTGAGCGCGCACAAGCAAACATAAATATATCACACTGAATGACCGCAGACAACGACTGTCAAAACGCTGGCAGCAAGCGCATATACGTCGCAGCGGGCGAAGGTACGTGCGGTCTATCGCTTCAACGGAAACTGAGCGGCGAATGCACAACGCATAGAAAAGGTCAGAGCCGTGTGGAGATAAGAGACAGTGCGGCCGGCGAGCGACGAGCGCGGTTGTTGGCAGAGTGGAAGTGCGCCCCCCCCCTCCCCGCTCCTTCCGGCGCTACCGTCCCGCTTCCTTGCTTGCGCGTGGGAGATTGAGTGGGAAGTTCCCCTTGCGCCCGGTTGCATGATAGGCCTTTGGTGCCGGAGCGCAGCGTCGCCCCGCCTCCCTCCCTCCCTCCCATACACCCACGCGCGACGGTCGCGTTTGCTTTCCGCTGTGCGTTCGCTCTCAGTGATAGCGCGCGTCCCCCGCACGCTACCGCTCGGACATACGGCGCGCGGCGATGATGTTATCTATACGGAACCTCACGGCGACGACGACGGCGACGCCGACGGCAGAAATCCAGTTTAAGTGTCCATATAATTGCTATCGCAATAAAACGAAATGAGTCCTCGGAGTTGGGTGCCTACGGCGCTTGTCCTACGACGTTGAGACAGAATGAGAGATCAAGCAATGGTGAAGAGAGCGCATTCCAGGCCACGTTATCGCTATCTCAAGAAACTCAAGTGACTCGGCGCAACTCAGCTTGCAGAGGAACGGCCAAAATATCGACGTAGCGACAAGCCTGTCTAGGTGGATGCCTGCACAGCGCGAGTGTCGGCGCCAGCATCTCTCGTTGACGTTGTTCTTCAGGCGCATCACGTGATTCAAACTACCTGGCGTCGCTTTGCGCGCATTTTAAATAAATTTTGAAGGTGCTGCTTCATAGCTCCTGATGGTACGAATAGTCATTCATTTTAATCACAATACAAACGCCACAGTCAAAGGACTGAAAAGTCGCTAAATGTTTCTAATCTCCAACCGCAACAAATATTGACTTAAAATGCAAATACCAACACCACCCGATAGCGATGCGATCGTTATTAGCATCAATCTTGAAAAAAAAGAGAAATTTCATGTCCCGAAACAACAGCGAAAATGCGGCGTTACGCATCGCTCTCGGTCTCCATTGAAGATGACCGCTGATAAAATTATTTCGCGCGGCTCGTTGAATCACCAGTTATGGCGGAAAATCGTAAAGTAGCGTTAAAGGTCGCTGAAGGTCGCCCTATACTTGTGACATTACTTACCTGATAATTATTCGGCCAAACAACAAGCTAACATGCATATATTTCGGAATGTCACAAAGGGTTTTCGACATTTTAATTTCGTTGCAGGGTATTTTTTTAGAGCCATTCACTTTTTTTTAAGCGCTAACATCGCAGTACAGCCAAGGTACAGCTGCCAAGGCCTAGAAAATGTTTTCTTTCGAGACGATGTGCAGCTCCACGAGAGGTGTAGTGATCTTGACGAAATCGCAAAAACGCTTTTGCCAAAGCAATCATTTCCCGGTACGAATTTGAAAAAAAAAAGACATCGACAGCCATTCAGAAATCCAACATGATGGATAGTGGCGGCCTTGCAGGCTCTATGCTCTTGTGAGCATAGAGCCTGCAAGGCCTATGCGATATGGCAAAAAATTGCCATATCGCAATTTTTTTCAATGACCACATTTTTAGCCAATCATAGTGGCCGTGGGAGTCCTCTGAGCCAATCAGAGCTAAGAAGACGTCGAATTCGACAATATTGTGGACTTTGACAATGTCCCGAATACACGGAGGAAGGAAAGAAAGAGCTAGGAGGGAGCATTAGGAAACAAAACTGAAGTCAAGGAAAGTCGGCCCAACCCAGGGGATCGTGTAGCGGTAAACGTGAGAGTCTTCCACCGCCGCGCTCTCTGCACGCTCTTCTGAAAAAGACTCAGCGTGAGCCAGGATCGTGTGGCTGCCGCACTCGCACGTTGCAAGGACTACGATAAATGTGTACGCTGCAACATGAACGACTCAAGTTGCGTGAACTCGTCGGTAGAACATGTGCACAGAGCGGTTGGCAAGGCACCCAAACAAGTGCGCGTCGATTGAAACCTACTGCGAACCGAGCGCACAGTGCCGCGAGTCCGCCAAGCGAGGCGACATGTTGAGGCGAGCTTTCCGAGGGAGAAGAAACAAACAATGCATATCCAACGCACCTGGCTGAATCTATGTGAAGTGAAACTTTGGGGACTGGTGATGCCTCTATATGCGATGCCATACAAAGATTGCTGTGGTTTGCTTTTCTTTGAGGAGTTTTATGAAACGCGTAGGAAGTTTGCCCCATGTTCTCTTATTTTGCCCCATTTCTTAGGCAAGAGCTCGAAAGCATTACACGTCCGTTAAACGCTGTTCACGGGCTCCAGGGTTGATGACACCGAGTTTACATTCAGTGGAAGTGGGGGCCATGTTAGTGGGCACCGGTGGGTAAAAATTAACGTTTATGACTTAATTATAACTTTTGAGAATAAATACTGAACCCTGGCTTCCTCAATATTTTGATGCGTTGCACGAAGTTCATAGTAAGTTTCCCCGGTGTCCTCGGTGTACTGAACGAGCCACTTTGTTGATATTCAATTCACTTCAGTTTATTCAACATCATCTTGATGAACAGTTGAACATAGGGGGCATGTTATGGGTAAGGTGTATAGGCGAAGTTCATATGGTGTGAGTTAATTTCGACCTTTGCAGTACACTCCGTATGGAAGTGTCCCGGGAGATTATGAGCATGTTTTTTTTCTTTGTAGTGAATTGTGTGCAACTTTTTTAAAGGTTGATGCCTGCGCAAAAGGAAACGGTTCGCTGTAGTTCTAATCCAAGCAAACTTGTCTCTCCAAATGCACCGCGCGTTTTATAGAAACCAGAGGCACGCGAATGTACTGTTTTCTTCGAGCCCGTTTGAACCCGAATGAACCGGTTCACAAAGCTCCGAACCGGCTTTAACCGCTATAATTTTCGATCCGGAGCTGAAGCCCAACCGAACCGAAAAGCCTGAACCAGAACCCTAAGCGAATTCGAAAAAGTTTCGGTTCGACATCCTGGTTGTAGCGCCGGCGGGCACAGCATATTGAGCGCAGTAAATCATGCACCGTTTCGTGTGGTATCGGCTGGAGTAAACATCAACCATGCGTGTGGTTGAACCTCACGTCGAAACGATGAAAGTTCATTGACTACAGAGGCTGCGCTTTCAGTGATTATGAGTTGAGAGACACGGTATCTTTTCGTTCGTTTTCTATCCTGTCTTTGGTAATTTTAAGGCTGGCTTCATAGAGTGGTTTCTCCTCGGTGATGGTTTACAGATAGGCTACAGAGCCTGACGTCAGCCATTCATAGCAGCTGGCAGCGTTACCGCGCTCTCCAGGCGAAATATATTTATCAACAGTATAATTGGCGGAGTGCCTTACATGCATTGCCTTTTGCCTGTCGCATACTTGGCATACTTGTTGACTGAATACTATGTATGAAAAACAAATTCACCGACGATTACGATACTCACTAATGCGAAATTTGAGCGCAGCTGTATACATGCTTGCATATTGGCTGGCGCGGACAATCTGTCTCGTGCGGCACGTTGCAAACGGAGCGAAGTGTGGCGCGACGGCCTGGCTAATCGGGAGATCGCGAGAGGAAGCGCGTGGGTGACGCGTGGGCGCGATTCACAGCAGCCGCCGCAGGCAACCTCCGCTCATGCAGCGCTTTGTTTCCGTATACAGACGACTCGCGCTACTACGTCGCCATCTCGTAGCCATCGCCGCAACGCCCCTCGTGCGCGGCGCTACGCTTTTCTTCTCATGCTTTCGCCATATGTATGCATTGTTCTTTCCGATGTATTGATGATCAGTGGTTTAACGGCCATGTAACAAATCGCTGTGTACTCGTTATCAATGTATGTCGTAGATAATTTTTTTCTATGCTATTCTGGACACCTTGGTTCAAGTTAACTTACTGTTTCTTTTTTCTTGTTTTGTTGTGTGTATTGTTGTCTTTTATTTATATTGTTTATATTTATGTGCTCACCTGAAATCACCCCCCCCCCCCTATGTAATGCCCACTAGGGCCTTTAGGATATTTATATAAATAAAATAAACAAATAAAAATACCCTCCTCCGCTCTGCGCCTCGTGGTTCCACTGCACCCTCCTCCTCGCACTCTCTTCGCTCTCGATGCTTTTTTCGTGCATCGCTGCGCTCCGCGTTCGCTCTCATCTTTCGCTGTCTTCGTTCACTCGTTTACGCCGATGGTCGCCGCAGGAACGGGCGCCTAAAAGATGCGCTCTAAACAAGTGGCTTACAGTGAAGACCATCGCCTGAAATTCTGTGGGATAGCAAATCGAATTCACTTGGAACTCTGATCTGCATGTTTAAACTGAAAAGCTTTCTCAATGAAGTTCCCTTTTCATTTGATGCTTTTCAGAAAACTCTAGTACTGTTCTTTGTGTAAAATAAAACTGCTCTTTACGTGAAGTTCCAGCAAATGATGAAAATAAAATAACTAGACATGGTGAAGACTTCTTTCTGGGGTTTTACGTGCCAAAACCAGTTTGATTATGAGGCACGCCGTAGTGGAGGGTTCCGGATTACTTTGGACCACCTGGGGTTCTTTAACGTGCACTACAACGCAAGTACACGGGCGTTTTTTGCATTTCACCTCCATCGAAGTGCGGCCGCCGCGCCGGAATTCGATCCCGCGATCTCGTGCTGCAGCAGCGCAACGCGTTAGCTGACTGAGCCACCACGGCGGGAATGGTGAAGACGTGTGTACCTTGAAAACGAACTCTGTTGTCAAAACGAGCTGGTGATGTTACAAAATACCTAACGATAGTTTATGCGTCTCATTTCTTCCTACTTCTTTAAAAGGGCATCTCATCAGGTTGGGGTAATGCAAGCAGAAAATCTTGCAGTGTACCCCACACTGACGTTCGTGTCCGCAGAATATTAAACCGATGCTCCGCCCATTATTAGCTGCAACTTCATACGAAAACCCGTGAATTCTTTCTCTCGAGGGAGCCCGTCTTTGTGCCGGTAAATCACGTCACACGCATAAACACCTCTGCGGTAAATGAAGTCACAGGCATAAACACCTCTACGTCAGACGCACTGCCTGCAACGTCACCGGTTATAGCAACTGATTATAGACATCAGTAACTCACCCAACGCAGAACACGCAAAACCGCCACAGCAATGTATATGAAAACAAAAAGAAGGAGCCAGGGCTTGTGAAGTAAGGTTGACGCGGTCCATCGGCTGCGGTATAGTAGATAGCACGAAACTAATGTCGCTTGCGGACGCTTGTGGAGCCCAAGAAAAAGAATGCCTATGTTCGCAGCGAAGCTCCCCACATGACAGCATGGTGATATGCATGTTGACGTGACATGTATACCTTTGAACTTTTCAACCAAAACTTCCGTTGGGGCCTGGTTATGGTGCCTTTTAAGATACCTCGGGACAATTGATGTTCATCAGCAATTCCCGACTTTTGCTCAGAAGGTTGTCGATTGGAAGTCTGATGCTTGCAAAAAAAAAAATGGAGACTATTGTGTGTGCTATTGTGTATGTTAATCGTTGTGTGCTTTTAGTTTCCCAAAATTCAAAACATTTTCTTTTTATTGCACTTGTTTGGACAGTAATGTTGCTCTGTATTATTCCAACTAAAATCTCGGTTTTCTTCAGCGAGTGTCTCTTTCTAGATGAGCTTGCCTCCGATTTTTCGGGTGCATAGTTTTCTCGGGTGAAGCTTATTTCTGGGTGACTATCTGCTTAACTGAATTTGTCAAAGCTGAAATGCGCCGTATGATTTGAGTATTGTGTTCTTCAACACTGTGATTGCATCCAGTGCACATAAATATATTGAGAATCAGTCATTCACCTGGGCACTACGCCGTATACGGCAATATCACACAAGAGTGCACTTGATATTCGATGAAAAAATGGGATGGAACATAATTCCTGACATTTTGCGTCTAAAGAGCTCCAATGAATAATGAAGAAAAAGCACCAAGTTAAATACGAACCCTGATAACCATTCGGGAATTTGCCCAGATCTGAACTTGTTTATCAATCACCTTGCGCAGAACTTGCCCACCGCAGTAGCCGCAGCGCGACCACTACTAGGACCCGGGTCAGGGCTCCCTCAAATTTGACCCTTTTGTGTCTTCCCCTTGCCGGCTTTTTTTCATCGCAGTGAGAGACAAAAGCAAGCAAGATAAAAAGTTGCAGTTTCGCCCGAAAGGCGAAGCATCGATTGCGATAGCAAATTAGTGGACAGCTATACGAAGTAAGGATAGCAGTTTTATCGGCCGTATAAACTTCCAAACATAAGCATACCAACTAAATTAACAAGGATGGTGTCGCGCGCGCCCAAGCAAACATGAACGCATCTCACTCGATGACCGCGGGAACTCGCTGTCAAAACGCTGTAGTGCGCAAGCGCGGCTGCCGCAGCGAGCAAATTGACCTTCATCCCGCCGCTCGCATCAACGCAAATGAAGTCGCGAAAACACAGCGCAGGGAGGAAGGACTCTGTCCTAGTGACGCAAAACTAACGGTAAATTGGCTATCAATAGCAGCGATAGTTTTTTTGGAACTATCGATAATGTAAAAAGACTATCGATAAACTATCGATAGTATACTATCAATAGCGTTACCATCGATAGTGCAGTCGGTGTTACATCGATAGTACCATCGGTAGTCCTTATACATCCTTGTGTGTACGTATGTATATTCGTGAGCAGACTTGTCTAGAGCACTGGAGTGGTGTGCTGCGGAACAAATCATAGTGCGCAACTGCTGTGTCAAGGGCAACGCGCTCGTTCCTGGCTTTTATATATATGCAGCTTCGATTCAGTTCCGCCACTGACCTTGAAACCCAGCAAGAATACGTTCTGAAGTAATAATTCGACTCGGAAACCAGCTCAGAAGCAGGCGTGCCAAACCTTGTGTCTCGGGCCGCTGTTGCCAGCACAACAAGGACATTTGGGACACTAACACTTTATCCAGAAACATGTGCGTACATCTGCCGAGCTCGGTGACGGGTAGAGTGCGATAACGAAGAGTCCTGTCATAGTTAGCACCACATACCACGCACTCGGGAAACCAAGTTTATGTTGCAATGAGTTCGCGCGGTTGATTTCATGGTGTCGGTAGTACTATAGAAATTACTATCGATAGCTCTATCGACAGCTTTTTTAGCATCTATAGAGGTGCTATTCTCGACACGCATGGCGGCTGCACGGCCGCCATTATCCGCCATGTTCACTTTCTCAATGGGTGTCGAGAAGTCACGTGTTTTGAAATTTGTGCCGGAAAACGGAAGTTTTGCAAAATGCAATTTTGTGGTTTCATCAGAATGACGAAAAGGGACGTGGAGCTGCAAATTTTATCGATTAATACTTTTTCGTGGTCCTTGGACCTATATTGAGACTTCAGCGCTTTAAAAAGAAAGTGGACGGTAGCGTGCAGAAGCCCGTGCAAAGTATCTGCAATTTCGCGAATATGTGGTGGCGTTCCAAGATAGCCGGCATGTCAGTTGTTGATTGGCTGAAGGAATATCCCGTGAAGAGCGCCACTGGAAGGGCTGTTTCGTAAACGTCAATTTGACGTTGCGTGACGTTGCGCTGGGCTGCCATTGCAGAGATTTTCCTCCATAATTTGTGGTGCGACGAGCCGCACGAGTTATGGTAATGAGCGGCCATATGCAATGTCGGTTGAGAGGCATGCCTATCGCTGCATTTTCCCTGTCATTTGGGGCCATGAAGATCTTTTGTTCACAACGCGTGCTCATAGCATTTGCATCGCTCTCGGGAGGTGTTGGCATTTGCGTTTTGAACCATCATTTTTTATTAAAAATACGTTTATTTGAAATAATATTGGTTGAACATTACAAACCTTCCGTGACTTTTTGCAATTTTCACTGCTGCGTTTGTATTGTAATCAAGATTAATGACTTTTCGCATCATCACAGGCAATGACAACGGCGACTTTTTAATTTATAAAACGAAATGTACGCAAGACGGCGGCTTTAAGTTTCCTCACGTGGTGCGAGTAAGCAGCGAAGTGAACAAGAGACGACAGTGCCGGCGCTTGGGGTCGCGCAAGCGGATGCCTGTAGCGCGCGCAACTAAAGCCCCTATATTTATAAAAGTAGCGCCATTCTTAGATCTTGCCGCCACCGCGCTCACCCCGGCGCTTCCTCCTCGCCCTCTCTTAGCCGCCTCCTGTCGCCCCAGCCTCCTCCGCTCCCCCATTGGCCAATCCGTGTCACGTGGAAGTTCGCGTCGCGCTTTTGTATATTTTTTTCTTTCCAGCGCGCTCCGACTGCCATTCTCGGGCCTGTGCGACGAAAGTGCTGTACGCACAAACGGATCAAACGTGTTAGGGACAAGAACTTCGTTGTGATGGCATGCTGCTGCGCCTTAAGTTGCCGCAACCGACAAGGCTAGGGCAAAAGGCTTTTTTTGTTTACCATCCGGCGTGCGCAAACGCTTGTTGCACACTTGATATTTGCGCCGTCTCGCATCGTCGCGTTGCTACTTCCAAAACGGCATTATGAAGACCAGTTACTGACTAACGAAGCAAAATCGCGCCTCAAAAACGTCTCCGCAGGGCGCGATCGAAGTTTTCCTCGGATTTCCTCTGGTAGCGCGTTAGCTGTCGTCTGCCACGGCAGGCCCGACGCAGGCGGCGCCACTGTCGATATCGCGCCTCGATCGCGCTGGTCGCGCCGAGCGCGATAGTGGAACGGAGGAGGAGGGAAGTGGATGGCGCTACTTTTATAAATATAGGGGCTTTACGCGCAACTCTATCGATGATATTCGGCCGCTTCTCAGCCATTCGAGTCAGGCTGAGTCACTTGCGTTCACGAGATAGCGATAAGGCGGCCTAGAGCGAGCGCTCATCATCACTAGTAGGTCGCTTATGTTGTCTCAAGGTAGAAAACAAGCACGTGGGCGCCAATATACGTTGACTTATTCCGTTTCCCGAGGACACGCATCCTAGCTAATGAAGCAGACGACAGCATGTGCGCACGCAGACGACGGAAGCGAGAAACGATTTTGAACGATTTTGATGGAATAATTGTGTGCTTTGAGCTAGCTACTTTATTTTTAGTGGGGAGGAAAACTGTTTTGCTTTACCAAGAACGCTAGGTTTAATGTCTACATTACAGTTTCTTAGGTGAAACATCAAATTTGCGTCACGTTACGAAAGCAAATCGGGGCCATCAGCGCCATTTTGTATAAGCGTCGAGCCTACGTCACGCACCGACGAAAATGGCGGAATGTCCTAAATAGCGGCTCTGCAAAGTGCTCGACGAGTGTGCGATTTTCTCGGTAGACGCAAGAGGAAACTAGCACGAGTTCTGTTTGCTGCTACAGTCTGCATTATTCTAACGGCTGTCATTTTCAGCCTCTCTCTCTCTCTTTTTGTAACGACAATTTTCTTTTGTGCGTGTGGTTCATGTACTGAATAAACGCCAGCAGCACATCGGTTCTCGCTAAAATTTTACCCTATTCCGTTATGATACATGAGCCAGCATGCCATAGCCCGTGGCTACTGCGTTTCGGCAGGAAAATAACCGGCAGTGAAATGTGCTTTATTTCGCTATTTTATTAGCAACTTTCGTACAGCAAGAGATACAATAGACAAAAGAATATTGCAGAGCTGAGTATCTCGCATCTACAGTACAAACTGCAGATTGTATACGCGCATATACATAAAGCTTCTTACAATTTCTGAATAGCAAGTCTTTTTTTTTTGCGGCAGCAGTTATCTGCGATTACTCATGCAAAAAAAATATTAGGCGAGACCGGTTGAAAGACTGAAGGCAGCACATTTCGCATATTCAAACACAGACAAGGTGGAGTAGTCCGTGCTGGAGCTGTTGTCTGGAAAAAAATGGAAGTAATAAGTTTTTGCTTACACACAACGCAATTGCAGGAACAAATTTCAACTCTTTCCGCCAAACAGTGCTTTAATTTCATGCACGTACGTCAACTCTTATCATATTTTATTGTGGGACTTATGCTCAAAATATGGCACAAAAATTTAACAATCCAAACTCTTATTTTAACTGCTACTATATTCAACAGGTTTGGAAATCCTGCTTTAAAAAATTTAAATTATGGGGTTTACGTGCCAAAACCACGATCTGATTATGAGGCACGCCGCAGTGGGGAACTCCAGAAATTTGGACCACCTGGAGTTCTTTAACGGGCACGCAAATCTAAGTACACAGGTGTTTTCGCATTTTAGTCCCCATCGAAATGCGGTCGCCGTGGCCGGGATTCGATCCCGCGACCTCGTGCTTAACAGCCCAACACCATAGCCACTAAGCAACCACGGCGGGTGAAATGCTGCTTTCTCAACGGTTGTCTGAAAACACACATCAATTTCT
This sequence comes from Dermacentor silvarum, assembly GCF_013339745.2. Classification (NCBI taxonomy): domain Eukaryota; kingdom Metazoa; phylum Arthropoda; class Arachnida; order Ixodida; family Ixodidae; genus Dermacentor; species Dermacentor silvarum. The sequence goes on along the minus strand of NC_051154.1, from coordinate 344,831,920 downwards.
TACAGCTATATTGATCACTATTTCTTATTCGCTTGTCAATAAGGCACTGACGGATTAGTTTGTTCAACCTTTTTATATACTCCTTGTTTTCCTAGTTCTGCAGAATGCCTGTTAATGGAAGACGATCTTCCAGAAGTTGTAAGCCACTGGTCAACGGTCTATGAGCATTTCCTACTATAGAAGAATTTCTTTTGCACAGGAGGAGCAATACTTTGCGGGAACACCGCAGCGCGTGGCTCGCTAAGGGCCGACGTAAGCACCTTCGTACGCATTGCGCGCCAGCGCGACTTGGTCCGGAGGTAAATCGTTCTGAACAAAATCTGCTCGTACGTCTGCTTAGTTCTCAGTTAACCGCGAACATCGCACAACGCAGATGAATACCCGATAAAGAACAGACAAGAAGGTGCTTTTTTTTTTCGCGACACAATTCGCCGCGCAGCGTAAAATGCACCCGGCGCCGTAGCAGTAAGGCGAAGAAAACAGCGCTTGCAGTGCTTTCCGCACCTGCGCAGCGCTCCTTCAATTGGTTTCTGCACCTTGTGAAGCTCTAGACGACTTGCGATGTCTACCCAAGGACATGCAAGTCTCTAACTTAACCCTTTCGTCCATGCAACAAGCATTCAAGGATCTTCAGCAGAGATATCATTTTTTATTCCATAAAGCGAACAGCAGCCGCCGAGATATAACGAAAGGCAATGTATGTTAGCGGTTCAGCTAGCACTCGATCACTCGTCTCAGAAGCTGCTGTCGATAGGTAACTTCAATGTATTTACACACCACAGAGAAATATACCGCGTACGGAATGCCCTTCATTTTCGTCTTACAGCTGTTTCGACAAGGTTAACGGCTATTCGCTACATAACTGCATAAAAACCATGCTTACCTTTCATTCTCTTGGAAGCGGAAAAAAGTGACCCTGCTGTCCCTTCCCGTGTTGGCCCACCACAGAGCGGCGCAGAACGCCGCGTGGCATTTTTTTCGGTTTTTCATACATCGCTGGAGCCACTCACCGACACAGAAGCAAAATGTTGCAGCGCAGAGTAAAAGGCAAAGGCGTTCACGTGTGCCGAGGTTCAGAGATCGGCAGGAGCAGACGAACGGAATGGCCATAGAGTAACATGCGGATTACAAGAGTGGCCACTCCAGCCTAAAAGCGGCCGAGCTACGCAGCTTCATGCCGCCCGCTAGAGGGCAGTACAACACTCCCTGTCTCCAAGGGAACGCGCGTACTAGCTATCTACTGTAGTAACTTTTCTATAGTGCACTATACGTCTACTTGTCTATGTGGCTGTAGACGTAGACGTTATCAACGGGATCAGCCGGCCGTGAGCGGTGGATGATAAGACTAGTATATAGAATAAAAAATAACGCATTGCTACAAAATATCGGCCATGGTGTGATCAGGCAAGGCGACGCTACAAAAGATGTGCGATAACGTCTGCGTGGTCTTTGCAGGGTTTGTCTGCCTGAAGTCTGTCTGCTTGGCTGCTGCTTGGTAAGAACGCCTTCATTACGTTCTTTTTTCCCTTCATTACTTTGCAAATTGCTTATGTATTTGTCACTTCAGCCGTAAGTTGACATTTGTCGCATGGTGCTGTTCGGCGCAGGGAGCTTTTTGTGTTCTTCACTTCGCGCATGATGTTCGTGGATTGCTTCACATTATGTAAGAAACAGCAATTTGGAATGCTGCGTAGCACGTTCGCGAGAAAATCGTTTCTTGGCGCGAGAAAGTGAGTCGGCACATGCCGGTATACGTAGTCTGCATTCAATGCACGTATGTGCAATTGTGTAAAAGCATGCAGTTATGCTTATGATAGTTATTCGTGGCTTGCGCAGATGGCTTGAAGCCATTGTTACGAGCGCAATTAGAGAGAACTTGCGAATTGAGAAGCATGTTTGTAAGCTGTGGCTACGACGTATTCTGAATAAAGACTCCTGCCTCAGTAGCGCATGCATGGCACCGAAGGTTGCTTCCTTTTTTTTAGCTGCAGCAATTGCACGTGACGCTTTTCGCGAAAGGGCGATGTGAAGTGCGTAGGTGAAAATTTGTGCGAGGGCGGGAGAGAAGACATAACCAATACTTTTTTTTCAGGTCATGAAGACCATAGTCAAGTACTACGGGAATTACTGCTGTGTTGCGAGGTGCAGTAACATCGGCAGGGCAGGGAGAGAGCGTGGATGGCTGACAACTGCAGTGAGCAGCCTTCATTCCTTGCTTGCTATGCAGCCCGAAACTACCACTTAATAAGAAAGGTTAGGCTTCAAAGGACGAGCGTTGTTTTCCCTCTTTAATGCTAATGCTGTCTTCTGCAGTTTTACTGTTCTGTGGGGTTTTTCATAATATCGCCTGTTTATTCCTTTTGTGAAATTTATTCTCAACATGTCTTGCACTTTGCAGTGCAACCATCTTTCTGTGCTTGCGTTCATCGAACGTTGCGAAAAAAAAAGTGTGCATGTGCTTACTGAGAATATGACTTGAAAATAAAATGTTTCGTCTCTTCCAACACTTGTCATGTTTATTTAAAATGTCTGCATAAACACAAAGTGGCATCGTGTGCTTGCTGCTCTGGCGGCACAGTTTACACGAAGCCACTCGATGCATGTAAGCAACGCGTAAAAAAAAATCGAAATATAGCCTCTGGGACGAGCACTCGTATAGAAGCGATCTTGGAGGTCCTGCAATTTTTCTAATCACCGAAAAATAGCCTTCGAGATTCGTTTTTATGCGGTGCCAATCTCTGAGTCTGTGTAGATTCCACACACCCGCTAGGTGCGCTGCGAACCAAAATCGGCCGCAGGGGCCTATGGAAGTGTCCTCTCTTATCCTGGTATGTTACTCTATGGAATGGCAGCCGAAGCGATAAGAGCGAAAGCGCCGCCCGTTGGCGCAACATGTGAAGCAACTAAATAAAGATGTAGAATGCTAAAAAAAGAAAATAGCCCAGAAACACAGTCAATTTCTACAAATAATTGATTGCATGGCTTTACTTTATTGCTATGTAGGTTGAAAAGATAGAGCCACATATGCAAACGTTACTGAATTTTCCTTTGGCCACCAGTGTCATGGCGACGCTTTATTGCCAATACCGAAACTAGCCCCACTGTCCACCGCTTGCGTATGTTGTATCAAGGTCGAAAAGAAGCGCGTACGGGCGCCAATATACGATGACTCATTCCATTTCTCGAAGACACGCATCCCAGCTAATGAAGCAGACGACAGCTTGTGCGCTTGCAGACGACGGAAGCGAGAAACGATTTTGATGGAATATCGTACGCTTTGAGCTAGCTGCTTTATTTTTACTGGGGAGGGAAACTGTTTTGCTTTATCAAGAACACTAGGTTCAATGCCTACATTACAGTTTCTTAGGCGAAACGTCAAATTTGCGTCACGTTACGAAAGCAAATCGGGGCCATCAGCGCCATTTTGTATAAGCGTCGAGCGTACGTCACGCCTCGAAGAAAATGGCGGAATGTCCAGAATAGCGGCTTAGTTCGATAGCGACTCAACTATCGATATTACTATCCATAGTTCTGCATCACTACAGTCTGCCACCGCCGCAGACGGCTTTGAAGATAGAGCCGTAGTAAGTGGTTCGTGTGGAAAGGGAAATGTTGGCGCTATCTTCTGCAGCCCTTGAGGGAGCACGGCTCAGCGCCAAGACAGAGCCGCCCAGGTGGAAGCGCGCGGCGTAGTACGCGGCCTCCTCCCCCAGTCTTGCAGCCCGACGGGCGGGCGCGGTCGCTCGTGCGGCGCGGCGAACGCCAGAACCACTACGCCACCACGGCGGGTGTCGTCACCTTCTCAAAGCGCGGCAACGGCGGCTGTAAACGGCACACTTTCTTTTTCTCCTTGTTTTCTTTAATTTTACGAGCCATGGTTGAACGCACGTTTGGCGCATACAAGCAGAGTATGCAACGTTATTCGGTCAATAAATAAAATCGGAATAAATAAATAATTAAAATATACAATTAACATAAAAGTGAACAATAAAAGAACATCTTTATTCGATGAAACAATTAAAAATGTAAAGTTGGAATTGCGGCACGCAATCTTTCAAACAAAGAAATTTATGTGATGCAAAATATAATTAACGAACACAAATTGCGGTAAGGATATCAGCAGCCTTCTCCGATAAATTGTACAACTTTGCAGAACCTCGCATAAAATAAATATATTACAGAAACCTTTTTTTTTTCTTTATGTATCGTCATGTGCACGACGACGGCGCACTTAGCGACGCGTGCGAAGATTCATGGCGCGCGGTTCCTCAGTCTGGGGCCGTTGCACGCGCCTCGCTCTGCGCGGTGCCTCGGCGTCGCGTTCGAGGCGGGGGATGACCTGTTGGGCCACAAACTCCTCGGCCGACGAGAACGACAGGATCACGTCCTCCCAGGCGGTCAGTCGGCCGCGAGAAGTGGACGGCTCAACGACATCCGCGACTTGTTTTGTCTTGGGGAGCTTCTTCAACAACTTCGTCAGCAAGTAGCGAAGCCACAGCACGTTGGTGTGCGGGCGATAGGCTTCCCAATCATCACTGCGAGAGAAATACATAATAGAGCGCGTAAGATGCGTGTCGTACACTCATCTACTACACTCGAAAATGGCAGGTGTGCAACACACACATACAAAAGGGAGGAACACGAATACGCACACACCGACATCCGCTATCTTCAAGTCTGCGTATGTGCCTCATGATTTTTCCCCTTCGTGTCTCTTTGCGCTGTTCCTTGCATTACCATTTATCACCTTTCTGACACCTGAAAGGATAAATGTTCAAATTATCGTTCTTTATTTTCACGTTTATCACTACAGTTTTCTATCTTATTTTGAATCATAACTCGGAGTTTTTGCCCACATGAAAGTGAAATGAACAAGCCAGGAAAGAAGTGATTTCAATATCTCTACCTGAGCTAAACGTTATGCAATCATTCATTGATCCAGGTATAGACGTAATAATCAAATTCGTTTATTGACGTCCATGCCTGTTTGATATATGAAGAACGCCATATAGTGTAATCCACCACCCATCCATAAAGAGGATGGTGTTGCGCTTTTTGAAAACAAGTTTGGAGCGCGTGGTTAGTTTCACACCTTTGGAGAATCATATATTGCAGTGAAAAGTTATCTAACTGCCAGAGAACATTTATTTATGGGATAAAAAATCACAACGAGCGCTGCCGGCGCTCATAATCTCGCTTAAGCCGTCGTCACACTTGACTGGGCCGAAGCTTGGCATTGCTATGTCGGCTGTCGCGACGTGGCGCAGCTTAGGGACTTCAAAGCGCCTGCAGTTGGGCGGTCTTCCGAGTTGTAGACAGTGTTAAGTAAGCGGGGATTCTTCGTCTGTCTGAAGGCAGCTGACAAGACAAAGCATCCCGCGTATAGCAGCAAAGGCCCCACCCTCTGGCATCCAAGAAAGCGAGACACCTCTCAGTTTCCGCACGCGTTGTGAACGAAAGCTGGCATCTGCAAGCAGGCGCGGATCCAGGGGGGATGTCCGGATGTCCTGACCCCCCCCCCCCTCAGATTTCTGTATTGCCCCTCGCTGACAGGGTGATGGCATTGTCGCAAAAAGTGTGGCTACCAGCATTCCTCAAAGTATTTTTCGCATTACCAGTTGTAGCAGCCATGTAGAAGTAAAGCTAGCTCACTCACAAGCTTAGCTGTTTGCCGTAGGGGTGTGGTGTCGCGAAGTTGCCGTAGTTATTTTTTCTAATCAACACCTTGGACCTCCCGGCGCCGGCCGTGCCTCACTCGTCCTATTGGCGGCGGCGAGCGAACGAGGGGACGTCCCTTTTGTCAAGCACGCCCTTGTCCGCGCGAGTACCTTCGCGCCTGATTAACTAAGATCCCCCTCGGGGTGTCATCGGTTGCTTCTTACCGTTACCTGGAAAAGACAGGGGTGCGGCGTAGCGCGTTCACGCCGGAGAAAGAAAGCTTACAAAGCGGAGAGAGAGAGATAAAACTTTATTTTGTCCATGATGAGGTCTGGGGGCGGCGGGGGTTGGGAGACTAAAGGCCCGACCACATTCGGCGTTTTCCCGGCGTTTCCTGGCGTTTCGTGACCCGGCGCCGCTCAGCGTCGACGCTGAGGGAGGCGCCAAGCCGAAACGTCGTACTCAAGGCACACCAGAAATCTCGGCGCCGGCGCCGCCGCCGGAAGCGGATCGATGAGCGCCGACTTGGCGCCGACCAATCAGCGCATGGCTGCGGCCGCGCTGCTGGCAACTTTTGCAAGCGACTTCCGCAGCAACCATTTCGCGTGCGTGCCACCATGTGGCGCCAGTGTCTCGTCGGCGAGGCGGCGCCGTCTGAGAAAGCAGCCGCTCGTACCTTCGAGCGCGCTGCCGTGAATGTGTGTGCGTGTGTGTGTGTGTGTGCCGCAGAACTATAAACAGGGCTTAAAAACCTTAATCGGGAACATTACTCATAGTTCACTTGAATGACATTGCACACTGCTTCTGCTTAAATCTGTCTGGTCACATTGTGCGACGCTGGACTGGCGCTGTTTGCGTGCGTCTCATGTGGCTGGGTGACCTCTCCGGCGCCGTTGATGCAACGACGCCGAGAGACGCAATGGCAGGAAACGCCGGTGAAAACGCTGAATGGGGCCGGGCTTAACCCCCAGGCCTCCCCTTCCTCAGACGGCGGCCAGCCCTTGTTTTCTGGCGGCGTCTTCGGCCATCCGGACGGCCCAGAGCTGCTCTTCTGGGTCCAAGCTGAGCAGCAAAGTCTCCCACTGCTCGGCCGTAGTTATGATGTGTGTAGTGTTAGTGCGGTGAGTGCGGGCATGCCCAGATGATGTGATCGAGGTCAGCGCGGGCCTCGCAGGCTTTGCAGAGTGGGGAGTATGCATCGGGGTAAATTCGGTGGTATAGCACGGGGTTTGGGAAAGTTCGCGTCTGAAGTAGTCGCCAAGTGGTGGATTGTGATTTATTCAGTGTTTTGTGTGCTGGTGGGTAGCATAATCGCTCTCTGCAGTAGTGGAGGAGGATTTCTCTGAATGTGACCATGCGGTCGCGCGCGTGTCCGCGGTGCAGAACTAAGGGCTCATCAGGACTGGAAGATGCAGGATACGGATGATGCGCCTGGTGTGCGAGAGCTCGGGCGGCATCGTGGGCGGCTTCGTTTCCAGCCAGACCCGAATGACCAGGGGCCCAGATGATCTGTACGCGGCGTTGCCTTGAGGCGGGAGTGTCGGAGAGTATTTTCTGTGCTTGGGGTGCTATGAGTCCTCTTGTGTAGCTGCGAATGGCCGTTTTTGAATCGCTGATGATGTAGTGTGCATTGGTAGAGGCATAAGCCAAGGCGATGGCCGTTTCCTCTCCTTCTTCGGGTTGAGTGGCGAGTATTGATACGGCCGCGGCGAGGCGGTACTGCGAGCCCGCGACTACGGCGACCGCCATGGCGTTCTGGTGGGGGTATTCCGCGGTGTCCACGTAGGCTACATCTGCGGCGTGGTCGTAGCGCTTTTGTAGATGTTTAGCTCTGTCTGCACGTCGCTCCTGATTGTGTTCTGGGTGCATATTACGAGGTATGGGCGATATAACTAACTGAGCGCGAATGTTTGGAGGGACGGGTACTTTTGGTACGAATTGGGTGGTGTAGGTTATGCCTAGGGTGCGCAGAATGTGTCTGCCCGTGGTGGAGTTGGCGAGTCGTTCATGTTGGCTTATACGCTGAGCTTCGATAAGCTCGTCTATGGTATTGTGAAGGCCGAGGGCATCCAGTTTCTCGTTAGATGTGGAAATTGGAAGCTGTAGGGCTTGCTTATAGGCCCTCTTAATCATGGTGTTGAGTTTGAGCTTGTCAGTCGCATTGAGGTGAAGGTACGGGGCGACGTAGGTGATCCTGCTAAGGGCGTAGGTGGTTACCAGACGAATGAGGTTGTTTTCTTTCATGCCGTGATGTCGATTTGCGATGCGTGCTATGAGGCGAGTTGTTTGGTGTACATGACTATCTAATTGCTTGAGCATCTCCGTGTTTCTGCCGTTTTGTTGGATGCGTAAGCCAAGGATACGGATGCTAGGCACTGTAGGTATGAGTTGCTGATGCACGTGGAGTTGTATCTCGGGGGGATGAGGGTCTGGGCGTAGACCTCCCCACGTAGGCCTGTATAGAAGGAGCTCCGATTTCTGTGGGGAGCAACCAAGGCCGCGTGGTTCTACGTATGCAACAACCTCGTTGATGGCTTGCTGCAGCGTGTCTTGGATGTCCCCGTCGCTGCCCCCGGTGACCCACAGGGTGATGTCGTCCGCGTAGAGGCTATGCTTGAGGTTGGGGATGCTAGCTAATGCAGGCGGTAATCCGAGCAAGGCCACGTTAAACAGAAACGGGGACAGAACCGATCCTTGCGGCGTACCTTTGCTGCCAAGGTGAATAATTGGCGACTGCAGCCCTCCGATGGTGATGGTGGCAGTGCGACCTGTCAGGAATTCCTTGACGTAGTTATATGTTCGGTGTCCAACCTGGAGTTGTGCCAGTTGGGTCAGTATGGCCTCATGCGTGACGTTTTCGAAAGCCTTAGTTAGGTCTAGCCCCAAGATGGCTCTGGTGTCCAGCCTCGAGCTTTTATCGCAAGCGGAGAGGCGTTGACAGCAGCAATGGGAATACAGACAGCGTCAATACAGACAGCGAAAGCGGGATCGTGCAAAAGCGGAGAACTTGTGCGTCGCAGGACCATAAGTAACGTCACCGTCTGCAGTCGCTCACGCCGGCGAAACTTCAGGTGATAATGATGACGATTTAATAGCACCCCCTCTGAAACAGGCGGTGACAAATAGTCGCCTAGCCTGCTTGATTTAATCAGGTATGCTCTACATGTTCTACAGCAAAGCTGTATATGCCTAGGCAAAGCGTCCGTGGGTGTCCAGGGTCATCATCTCGCATGCGCAATAAAAAATACCGAGTTGGATAGGAGTTAGGAGCAAGAGGAGCGGGAATGTCTGGGTCTTTCACCTCGGAGTAACACGTATTGGTGGCGTACAGAGCGGTCCACTGTTAAAGGGAACACCGGAGCGCGTGGCGTCTGCGCGGCGCCACCGCCGGCTGCAACGAGTGTCGCGCAGGCTCAGTGAGCGCTGTGGGCGGTGCTTTTTCGTCGTCTGCTACCGTCGGCTGCGCGCTTCGGATCGTCGCGAAGCAAGCAGCTCGCGTAATGAGTATTTAATAGCATCCACTGATCTTCCAGCTGGAAGGAAAGTCAATGGATAAATTTGTAATCAGATAAATGCCCTAAATGTCAGCAGCATTGAAGCTGCCGTCTTTTGTTCGCCTTCTCGTTTCATAAAGATTTGCCCGCTTCAAAATTTTTTTTTACTGGGCGCGTCGATTTCAATGATTCAACGATAGCCCCAGTGATAGCTCATTATAAAGTAATATGTTCTTTAAAGGACGTGGCCGCGGCCCGCGACCACGTCAACCGGGCCTCTTTCGACGCCTCGCGAGACCCCCGACCGCCTGGTGACGCAACGGAAACGGAGACAATACCCCCCACGTATAAAGCCATCCTCCAACACTACCGATTGGGACGCAGGGTGTACCCGCCACCTCATCCAAAACTGACGAAAGAGGAAAGCACCGCATTCCGAAGACTGCAGAGCAATACGTACACCCATGGGATCCTCATGCATCGCATCCACCCGACACTACACACATACAACTGCCCGATCTGCGCCGTGCCAGACACTCTGGCGCATTTGCTACTAGAGTACCCGTGGCGCCCCGAAGACGCCGTTACTAAACATACAACGTCTGAAGACGTGAACCTCCTCGCCGAGACGTGGGAGGCCAAGATCTCCACCCCGGCCCTGGACGAACAACGACGTCTTGTCGCCAGAGCCCGAGATGCTATCGCGGCCAGAGGATTCCTGGAATGAGGGACCCTCCCACCTAGAATGATCCACAGCTCAAACGCTCGGGAACACCGTCTCGAAAATTAAAGTTTATATCATCATCATCATCTTTAAAAGCATCTGTGGATGTTTTCTTCAGGCTGCACACTGCAGCGACTTGAATATGCATTAGTACAAATGTTATGGGCACTACACAGGGTGAAATATTCTTTAATATAGCTGTATCACAAAGAGACATCCGTAAAACAAAATTATCATGTTGGTCTTGAAAAATGTTTTGCCTCGTCTAATTTTCTTTGGGCTTTGCAACGGCTGGCTGTCAGTGTGTGACCATGCAGTCACCGGCCAACATTAACAAGGCGTGATCGGTTTGCTTCGCTGCTATCCGAAGCGCGGCAGCGCACGGCTGCAGGCGACGAAAGAGCATCTCCCATAGCGCTGATTGCGCCTGCGCGAAACTCGTTGCAGCCGCCTGCCGGCGGTGGCGCCGAGCAAAGGTCACGCATGAAAAGTACCGCCATCCTTTGATCAACGCCGCTTCTCTCATTCCTGTATCTCCGATTGGACGATGATAGCGCGCGCTTTCACTTGTTTATATTTTGTTTTTTCCGCCTCAGAGCCATGCTGAAAGTCCCTCTGCGCAGCCGCAGTAGCCGGCGGCGACCGCGGCGCGCGCCCGGCCTGAAAGCTTCAAAGGGGACTTTCTAGGGCCGCCACCGTCGACTTGCTTTCGTAAGCAAAAAGTAAAAAAAAAAAAAAAACAAGCGCTTTAGGAGAGGAGACGACGGAGGAAAGAGTAGATAGATGGCGGTACTTTTACTATATATAGGGACTTTAGTCACGCGCTCCGGTGTTCCCTTTAATAGTTTCTTTCTAGTCTAAACTACTGTCACTTAGTTTGGGCTACTACCACACAGGGAAATTCGGAAAAACTTTATGTACTGCAAAAAAAATTCTTACGAGTAGTAAAAAACGTTCCAAAATATGTTCATACACGTGATTTTTTCATAAAATATAATGCCAATTGCCAATATGTACGATTATCGACTCTTTAGAGCATACAAACAAGAAATAAAAAAATGGAATCAGCTTTCTAAGAACACTAGCGGATCTAAAAATCAACATTACAACATGTACGACAAGGGCGAGAGAGTTTTGGAAAGTGAAAACTGTTAGAACGACATACGGTCAACAAACTCTTCGTAACAACCTGCCAAGGCTACTGAATAAATTACACAACTAAACCAATCGATTGGAAAATACCTCTCTGAAAGCTCTGCATAGTTATTTCTGCCTGCACTAGATTGTTTTCCCTGGCTTTCGCAAATTTTTTTTCCTTTTCGGAACTAACTAGTCCCATTATATATATTATATTCTTGGTTCTTTCGTTTGTTTAGTCTGTATGAGAAATGTTATTGTTACGGCTAGTGTTTTTGATTATATCTTTCTCGCCCTCGTGTTTTTTCGGACAGTTGCGATACCTTTATGCCGACCATTGCTTATTTGTCCTTATTGGTTGGATATGTTTTACTATGCCCTGTTGTTAGGGCACAATTTTTTTCTTCATTTGTTTCGCATGGTTCGCGATGCTCAATTTTGTGCAAATGGCATTTGTAAACAATGATATGCTGGCTTTGTGTGTGCTAACGTCGCGCAAACGCCAATTGGGGGGGGGGGGGAGGGGCTGCGGCTTCGTCAAGCTGTCCATGTGGCAGCTGCCCCTCGCGCCATGTACTGATGCGTCATGTACTGATGTAAATGACCATCATTGTCAATAGTGGACCGCTCTGTACATACGCCTTCGCAGCGTCGGCGTGGAGTGCACGCGCGCCAAGTGTGAGGGAGCAAGAGGGGAGGGATCGTCTGGTTCTTTCGCAGCGTAGGTGTGACGTAGCGCAGCCTGCGAGGAGTGCGCACGGGCCAAGTGTGAGGGAGCCAGGGGAGAAGGAACGTCTGGCGGCGTGGCTGGTGACGTCGTTCCTCTCTCGTAGCGGTGCGCATGCGGGACATTTTCCCTCCGACATCGCAATGGGCGCGTTAAGTTAAAGCGCTCGAGCGCGCTCTAGCAAGCAGAGTACGCTCTTTTAAACTTAACGGCTAAAAAGCGACTTCCAGTGCGTGATTACAGAGCGCGCTCTAGGCGCTCCACCTTGGAATCGGTGCGCGAGAGCGCGCGCCTGCTACGGATTCCGGAAAAATGACGTTAAGCTCCGAAGGCGTCGCACTCGAGCGCACTCGAGCGTGCTCCTTTGGAGTTCGGAGCGCGCTAACTTAACGCGCCCAATGATGCAGCCACGTGTCGTGCGTTCTCCCGAGCAGCAGCTCGCGTACGAAGAACGGAGCCGAGAACAGCGCCGGGAGTCCGCCCCCCCACCGCCGTACCGCCAACGCCAAACGTGTCCGTGTCTTCATTGCTCCGCATAAAGGGGCACCAAAGTGACACATAATTGCGTCACACAGTTCAGAAGCACTTTAATATACCCGCGTGATAAACCTTAAGATAAACACAGCAGCCACCCCTTTCCAACTTCGCTGGTCAACCATCTCCATGGCATGTAAGGGCTGAACATTTTTTAAAAGTGAAGCTTTATAGGCTCACAAGTGTCGGCAGTGGTGGTGGTGTCACGCTGAAAATTGGCCTGATCCTGGTGATAGTGCAGAAAGGATCCAAGCTCAATGGCACATACCCCGATGGGTTCGGTGATCTGTAACGTGCCCTTGAACTACCCTTGTCACATGTAAGACCCAAAGAGAAAAAATCCCAGCCCTTCCCCTGTCGATAAAATAGGGTAGGCGAAGCTTGTCGTCTGATTCTAGCGTGAGGGCTTCCGAAACACAGGCGAAACGTCAGCGAAGAGCCGCGGACACCGTGTTGCGGGAGCGCGATGTTGAACCCAAACCCTCAGTGAAGAGCCGCCAACCCTGAGTTTAGGGCAAACGAAGCGCAACTCCTGCGACAGCGTCGTCTTGCCACAAGCTTCGCTTACCTCCATTTTCTCGACAGGGGAAGGGCTGGTGATTTCTTTTATCTCGTATTTTTGTATACATATCCTGAATCTTTTTTCCCTTCAATATCTACATTGTACCGCTACCTATAAATGCAAGAGATCCGGTCACATCAATTTCTTCAGATTTTTTTCCCCCAGTACTCTAAAGGTCTCTTGCTTATCTCGACTGCTGACCGGTTGATGGTTCCGTCCACTCAAAACCCAAGTGCTTCTGGAAGGTGTACGTTACCTACGGTTCTCACTGGGTGGATCCCATCGCATTTTATTAGGATGTGCCGAGTGGTCTCCGGATTTTGGTTACTGCATCCACATGCGTAATCTAGTTCCGAATATTTGCTCGGATATGTTTTTGTCCTTAGGCAACCGACTCGAGCCTCAAATAGCAAGACACTGTCCTTTGTGTTATCGTGCAGATTTTACCTTCTCAATTTCTTTCTTCTTCTATTAACATCCAATTAGCTGTCTCTGTTTCTCACTTTCTTTCCGATGACACCTGGTTGTCTATTTACAGTTTCAATTACCCTGTACTTGGTTGCCAACTTTGTTGACCTCTTCCTCCATTCTGTGTCCATGCTTTTCAAGTACAGATACTTGTGCACTTTAGCCGCCCAGTTATTTATATTTATATTCCTAAGTCTAACACTCAGGAACATGAACCAACTAAACTTAGAGACATAAATTATCAGGCTCAGCCGCCAAGCACACGTCTGTGTTGGGCAACGTCCTTCTCCTGCAAGTTTGGAGAAACCGATACCTGGCGTCGCTACAAGTGTTGTACTAGCCGTATAAGAGGCAGGTTTATCGTAAGCAGAAACGGTGAATTTCGGTAAATAAGAAAGGCTACTATCTTCATCATCATCGACTGAATCTGATCGACGTGGGCATGGATGCAGCGGGATCAAAGCTGTGCTCATTGCAGTGTGGTCGTCAATAAGCGCACTTTAACTAAAGTGTGCCGAGTTGATAATTCAAGCTAAAGCAAGGAAAAACGCGGTTCCGGTGGGGCTTTATCTGTGTTTAGTGTGTTCTCACAACCGTATCTATACGTATACAATTAGGTGCTCTGGACACGAATACATACATGCTATGAATTGGACTCGTGAAACTGCGGATCGCGCGGCTGTCTCCGAGATTGTGGGACACGCCGTATAGTGGGGGACTCCGGATTACTTTTGACAACCAGGGCATGTTTAACGTGCCCGTAATGCACGGAGCACGGGCGGTCTTGCATTTCGCCCCCATCGAAATGAAGCCGCTGCGGCTGGGATTTGATCTCGCGGCGACCTCGTGCTTAGCACCGCAACACCATAGCCGCCAAGCCACTGCAGCGGGTGTGGGAACATCTTAAAGCGTATGGCAGCACATACAGTGTGTCCCAGCTAACCTTATAATAGCCAAGCTCTTAAAGGTAAAATATGAAAATATAGAGTATACAGGACGCAATCAATGCTATTCTGTCACCAGTGGCGTACCGCACCAGCAGGATTGTTTTTTTTTCAGAGTTAGGATATCGATCATATTAACGAACTTTTTAATTACTGAGTTTAGGGCACAAATTTTGCTATAAAAGCAATCATTATTTTTTTTAAACGCCCGGTTCGTTATTGTCAGTGTGCTATGTTCCGCGTGAATATTTTTTCCGCGTTATAAAGAAAACGCGCGAAATATGAAAACAGCCGCATGATTACGCGTCCGCGCGCCGCGACACCAGCGGTCTCAGGTGTTACTCGGAAGAATTAGCTCTGCTCAATGCCTGACTCGTCGACCACGTGGAAGTGGAGAGGCATCGCTATTGGCGTTGCTCACCGCCAACTGCGAGCTGCCTTTTGCGCGTCAAGCGCGAAGCCAATGCAGTGCGTAGCAGCATTGAGCAGAGCTCATTCTTCAGTCCATTCAACGCAGTTGAGTGTATTCACCGGGTTGGCCGAAAAAATAACAACCGGATGCGTGCCGTGACATTGCGCTTCTGTGATTTCAGAGGAAAATTGGTAGTTCTGCGCAACTGCCACAAACATAAGAATGAAAGTGTTTCTGTTTCAGGAGATTTCTCGGCCAGTGTTAGGGAGGCACGGAGCAAACTGTGGAACTCGTCCAAGTTTGACCGGGGAAATGGACAGGTTAGTCATGTTTATGATAAGCTTAACATTAACAATGACTCGAACGCGTGAGATTCTGCGGTGCTTTTAAAGCAAAGTTGAAAGCCGGGTTACCGAAGTCACTGAGGGGTCTTCGTCATGGAATGTTGGGGCAGCAAAGAAGACCGTTGACAGAGCTTAGTTTTAATGCCAGAAGTGTCGCAAATAAAGTTGATAAACCCCACCTGATGTTCTGGTGATCACCTAAATGTGACTGAATCCTTCGACAGATGATTGTGACATTTTTCCCTCCCTTTACTAACTTTTTTTGTACGGATCGCCATAGTCCGGGGGCAGGTGTCGCAGTATAGCTGTCAAGCAAAGCCTAAACTCTCGCAAATAAGTTGCTATTGACCATCATGAGATGATTGCTGTCTGTGGTTCTTCCGTACTAGTTGGTGGCGTTTACAGACAACCTGGCGTCCCTGACCAATATTTATTACAGCTGCATGACTATTTTAATGCCAATGTAAACGAGCGCACTAAATTATTACAAACTGGCGATTTTAACTTACCGGGAATAGACTGGACTAATCTGACAGATGGGAATAAGGAAATCGCAAACTGTGAAGTACTTTCAAATAAAGGTTTAACTTTGCTCTGACCCAGCTTGTCACAAAACTAACTCGCACTCAGGGGGCGGATTCGTCGTTGTTGAAGCTTGTATTTTGTGTGTTGTACTTTAACACCAGAGCTTCAAATCAAGGATGGTATACCTGATCACAAGAGGTTGTCGCTAACGTTTGACCAAATAGATAAACACGGCAGAAATGGTAGTATTGTGTGAATGACTTAGCCGATGTTGTACCCCAGGGTGTAAGCATTAGATTATTCGTGGACGATTGTATTCTTGTTCAAAGAAATACCCTCTGCATCGGATCAGAATGTATTAAAGACAGCTCTTTAATACTAGTTGCTGTACCATCGATGATTGGTGTCGAGAGTGGGACATGATGCTGAATTCTGGAAGGAAAGAAAAAAACTTCTGTTACGCATTACGCGGAAGAAATATCCTGTAATCAGGGGTGGGACTCCTGCGCCAAGTGCGTCAATTTGATACAAACGCTAATTCATGCTCTAAACTGCGCCAAACACGGAAAATTGACCGAAATTGCGCCATGCTGCGCCAGAACGGCTTCGGCATGTGTGCTGCGGCAGTGGCTGCGAACAGCGAGCGGATTCGTTCTCCGAAAAAGAGTATAGCCGTTCACATTCCTCACACCGCCGACGGCACTTCCTGCACAGTTTCTCGTAGTTTTCGCGCTCATAAAACTGGACTTTTCGGCGCTTCCGGCGCGTACGCGCGGCCACTCCAGGCTGTCGGAACGGCCAGGGCGGCTATATTTAGAGCAGTGTTGTACGGAACGGCGTTCCTGGAAATAGTTCCTTTTGGGAGGAACGGAGGAACGCCACCGTTCCGTTAAGGGTCGGTGGAACTGTAACGGTAACTCGTTAGGTTTACGAAGGAACGGCAGAGGGAACGGCGTTCCTTCTGTAAACGTTCCACGGCACTGAACAGACGCACGCACGTACGCAGCACATCATGCAGGGTGGATGGGCGACCGCGTGAGGCGCAAAGAACTACCGCTTGCCTGTCACGTGACTATGGTGCATGTTTTTTTCGTGAGTTCTCCACTATAATGCTGAGGTAAAACAAGGAACTTTACGAAGTTGCGAATATGTATTCTGTATATTTTTACCCGCTCATCCAGCAAATTGAATCAAACGCCTCTGTATTGTTCCTTTTCATGCGGTTTCTAGTGCAAAAAAAATTATATTTGTGCATGTGAGTAACTTTTTATTTGCACATCTGAAGCGCAGTATCCTGACTGCTCATTTGAAGACCAAAATGGAAAGTGCCATATATGTTGCACTTGTAATAGATGATGCACCAAATTTGCAGTTAGACATGTCTGGAGCGTTTTAGAAAATTGAGTTTTTGAAATTTGTCTAGGAGCGTTTCTTCGGATACTTTTTATCTCCAGATAATCTGCTGCCGGCGATGTTCAAGTTCGTACAATATGCGTAATTCGATGCGAGTTTCAAATTACTCACTTTCTTTCGCTCCAGGATTATCTGACACTATATTTTAATTGAGAAGAAGTTAGGGGCAGCTTCACACTAAGTGGTGCGAAGACTGGGCAAACAGCGAAGCTGGTGGCCCTTCCCTAGCTTTAACTTTGCTTTCCTTTGCTCAACTTGGTTTGGCTTTTTGGCTGGTTCTTAGCAAGCTTAGCCGACCCGGAGTACGATACTCGGTGTCGGCGCGCAGTCTTCTAAAGGCCCCTTTATAGTCTGACGTAGCGTTGACGCACGAGCGCGCTCGGCACGGGGATGCCACACCAGCGAAAGCGCAGCACTATATATGCGGCGCGAGTTGTGTCCGACGTATCCGACGGTCGTCGGCGTGCCCCGGCTGCAGCCGGCGTCGAGATGCGACATGCTGTATTTCGCGCCGGCCTCGTCACCCAGAATGGCCCGCATCCGCGTCTCGTCGAACAAGATGGGCTCATGGATACTGGTGGCGGCACGTGCAGCGAGTTCGCAGTTTCGTATCATCCTGAAACTCCTAGTTTCGTATAAAATGCGCATGCGTCTAGGCAGCGCGGCGTGGCGCACACGTTGGACTATAGAGGGGTCGGTTTTAGCGCCTTCCGTAATCACGGCTATCCACCAGCCCATCTTGCTTGACGAGACGCAGATGCGGTCCATTCTGGGTGACGAGGCCGGCGTGAAATGCAGCATGTCGCATCTCGACGCCGGCTGCAGACGAGGCACACCGACAACCGTCGGTCGTGCCTCGCGCAGCGGCGAAGGTAACCTGGGAGAGGGTGGTAACCTCGCCGAGCGATGACTGCACGTCCGTCGCCTAGCAACGCCTCTCAACCGCTGTGCGAGGCGTTGCTAGGCAACGTGCGGTGACGTCATCGCCAGGCGCAGTTTCTTGTTCACAATACGTGGCCTAACCAAGAGCTTAAACAGCTCTGCTGTTAAAAAATGAAATGTAACATCAATGTAACGACACGTTCCAATGTTCGAAGTGTTACTGGAACGCGTTCTTTTCGCATTAAAGAAACTTATAACGGGAACTCGTTTCAAAATTCGGGAAGGAACGAGCTTGCGTTCCTGTTTAAGAGGAACGAGTACAACACAGATTTAGAGTGCACTAGAATATGGTCGAGTAAGCCGAGCGGCACGGCGCTCTCTAGCTGAAGCGCAAAAGCTGAAGCGCAAAACAACGAAAAGTAGGCTGAGGGCGCTGCGAGCGAACTAGATGTTAGGGAGGCACGCGCCGTAACGGGCGGGCGTCTCTGTCCCCAGTGCCGGTATAACCTAAAACTACTCTAGTTTGTGTTTACGATCATATGGGCGAGGCCTCAGCCATTTTCATCAAGCACGGACTAATGGCGGATTTAAAATAAAATGTTGCAGTTTCGCCCAAAGGCGAAACTGCAACTCGTTGCTCGTTGAAAGGTACGTACGTACAACGGAAACTTGCAACTGCATCGATGGCGTTAGCAAATTAGTAGACAGCTATGCGAAGTAACGTAGTTTTATCGGCCCTGTAAACTTGGAAACAATTGGCTTACTAACTGAATTTGTGTAGCAAACATGGTGTCAGCACGCACAAGCAAACATGAACACATCACACTCGGTGTCCGCGGACACTCGCTGCTTATGGCGTGAGCAAGCAAGACAGCAGCAGCGAGCGAAGTGACCTTCGTGCTGTCTGTCGCTTCAACGCAAACTGAGCGGCAAGAACACAGCACGCACAAAGGCATATGAGCTGTCTGTAGATCGCTTTCAAGTTACGGCACGCGCGACCACGCAAAGTACCTAGTTATTGGCGGAGTAGAAGCCATTCTCCGTCCCTCCCGCGCTGCCTCCCCGCTTTCCTCCTTTTCGCGTTCGTCAGTTCCCCATGCGCCTGGTCGCGAAATACAGTTGCTGCCGGAGCACAACGCCCCCTCCTCCCTTCCTCCCCCATCTCCCCACGGCCTTTCGCGCGACAGAAACTGCGCGTTTGCTCTCCGCTTTCCTCCCTCGCGCGCGCCAGATTGAGCCGTGATCGTCGGTTCCCCTCGCGTGTTTTCACTCGCACATGCGACGCGCGGCCACGGTGTTATCACCCTTAGATTTTATACGGAACAACACGGCGACGGCGAAAATTCACTGCAGTGTCCATATAATTGCTATCGCAATAAAATCAGTTTTGAATAGTTTTACGTCATACCAGCCCAAAGTTTACTGCGGTTTACTGCGCTTTACTACTGCGGCCGGCGGTGACATATGGCGACCCAGAAATTATTTTAGCGCGTCGATTCGACCGCATAATTTCAGAACATTTTCCGCTACCACCATGTGCGTAGGCGCGGGAACATATAGTTCGATCGTAGCACCACCGATGTTTTCGGCTTTACAGAAAAGCATGCGCCGTGCCACCGCTCGACCCACTCTTCCATACTCTTGTACGCGACAACTAGAAAGCGCAATTCTACTATGCGCTACGTGTTGATTTATTCTGTGTTTCGTCGTAGTTTCCACGTGCGCTGCCATATTCCATTATTCCATCAAAATTCAGATTCGGTTGCTTTCCGAACTGCTCCAAATTTCAATTTTGTCTGCTTCAAACTGCTCCAAATCGCAGTTTTATTTGCCCCAAATTTTGCTCCGAAATGACTTTGGGCCGTCCCACCCCTGTGTCACTTTTCCCTACATCCTTCGCGTATGTCCAGTGGTACACAAGCAGATAAACATAAATAATTACGTATTACTCTCAGCAGTAATCTTAATTGGAAACTGCACGTAACAGACATTTGTACTAAAGCACTTCGCAAACTGCTTTTTAAAAAGGAAGGTAAAAAATACCCCTTTAGCACAAAAGGTGTGGCTTACAAAACTTTCGTTTTATCTAAATTAGAATATGCGGCAGTTACATGGGACCGTTTCACAAAAAAGAATATTATACTCGTTGAAAAGGTACGTACAACGGAAAGCCGTAAAGTGCATATTTAACAAGTATCAAAGTAGTGACTCACCTAGTTCATTAATGCAATTACATAACATTCCTTCGTTAGAAACACGAGCAAAGGTGAGTCGTTTAACATTCTTATACAAAGTTCTCTCGCGGGAAATCGTGCGAAATGTTGCATGTTGCGTCAAACCAGCCACAGCTCGGAAAACGCGTAGTAGTAAACACGATCATTCATTAACACCTGTATGTGCACGAACGAATGCCTACAAATATTCTTAGTGTCCCAGAACAGTGACAGACGAATTCTTTCTGTGTTTCACCTACCTCTTCCACCGTCGACCTTCTACTGAGCCACATCGTCCACGCAACATGCCAGGCAAGATGCTTCGAAGCATCTTGCCTGGATGCAAAAGGCGATCGCCTTTTGCATCCGGAAAGGACTCGTCCCTAATGAAGTAAGTGCCCTCTTCGGGCCCGTAAAACCATCGTGGGGGCATGTGAAAAGACTTTGCAAATTAAGCCGCTCAGAACTTTGGCGGCAAGTCCGACTTTTTCAGGACTGGTTGCGTCTTCTGTGTTTGAAGGACCATCCTGAGTGGCTCGCGCTTAAGAAGCTCGCATCTTTGAAGCGCCTAGCGGCACAGCTCACGGAGTGCAGGTGGAAGTGCATCTTGAATGACTTGCTCCGGTGTACCGAAGACAAGAAATTAGCGCAACATGGAAGCAATGTCAGTGTCATGGGGGACGTCCACATACCAGAGAAGATTATGCGTCTTCTGCAGAAAGGACCTAAATTCGGTGTCCAACCTGGTGTTCCCGCGCATGATCTCATTGCTATGAATCGAAAAGTGGCCGATAAGGCTACAGATGATAATCGGGACCGCTGCCTTCTTGAAAGGTGTTGACTGCCTGCGAAAGTTTGCTCCTAAAACCACGGACTCGCAGCATAGTATTTTGTTGAACGAATTAGTACCTTTTTTCAAGCGCAACAATTTGATGCTTACGCAAGCTGATAAAGAAAGAAAGTTCGCCGTTTTACCCAAGGGACTTTACAATGAAAAAGCGTTGGCGGCGGTTAATAAGAACTTTGTCCCCATGAAGAAATGTGAAGTGCGCGTTAAAACCAAGTTTGTCCAGTTTTGTAAGCAGTTAGACCTCGGCAGGCTTGCCAGGGACATTTCCAACAGCAGGGAAAACAGCTTGAGGGTTTTTTTCACAACCAAGACACATAAGCCCGAAGTTCCGTTTAGGACTATTGTTAGTGAAGAGGGATCGTGGCAGAAGTGTGTCAGCCAGTTTTTGTTAAAGAAACTCAAGACGCTTGTTGTGAACGACCCATTTCTGGTCAAAAATTGAGCCGCAGTAGCACAGTTTCTAGAGGGAAATGATCATGTTGGTTTTGGTTTTTCTGTTGACGTGCAGGACTTGTTTTATTCTGTCCCGCAGAATCAACTGTTAGCGTGTGTCAAAGAGTGCATTGAAGCTAACGGCGACGTATCCTTCCAGAACACCGCCGGCGTGTCCGTTGATAATTTTCTGTCTTTATTGCAGTTTTACTTGAATTCTACTTTTATTGTATTTGACGATCAGCCTTTTTTGCAGCGTGATGGCATCTGCATAGGGTCTTGCGTAGCCCCTATTCTTTGTGACATTTTTCTGGCCAAGGTGGACGACACACTAGAACAGGTGTTTAATGGGGGGCCGGTTTTAAAAACTTTTAGGTATGTTGACGATTTTTTAGTGCTTTTAAAAAAGCAGCCTGCCTTCACCTACTCCTCTACTGTAGGTGAAGTTATATCGTTTTTTAGCAAACATGGACGTGGGTTGCGTTTCACCCATGAACTTCCGGACTCTTCAATTTTACAGTTTTTAGACCTTAAAATCACGTTCTGTGATAGACACGTTTGCTGGGGATACTACCCACGGGCTAAGAAGGAGCTACTGCCCTATGACTCGGCACATTCCAAGACAATTAAGAGAGGAATAGCGGTGATGTGTATGGAATCGGCTCTCCAGAAATCGTGCCCACATCAGATGACGCTCAGTTTTAACAATCAGGTAAGCCGTCTTTTGGCTGCAGGGTTTCCCGTCTCGGTCTTGACAGCTGTTTCTGAAACCCTCCTTCAAAAATTCAAGCGTGGAACGGGAAGTACAACGGCGGAGGATCACCGCAAGGCACATAGACATGAGGTGGTCCCCTACATCCATAAACTCTCCCACAATCTGAAGAAGGTAGCAAGTAGGCACGGCGTGCCAATTTGTTTTTCTGCCCCTAACAAGCTGGGAAAGTTGTGCCCACGTATCTGCAACACCAGTAAACGTGGATGCCAGAAGAACCACCAACCGCCATTCGTTAAATGTTCCACTGGAGTGGTGTATTGTATTCCCATGTCTTGTGGGATGTTTTACGTCGGCGAAACTGGTCGCTGTGTCAATGACCGTTTAGGGGAACACGCTCTAAAACTGAAAAAACGAGATGACAAATACGCACATATAGTTGCGCACGTTAGCAAGTGCACTGATTGTGTGGCCCGGTTAAAGGAGACGACGATTCTAGGAAAGAGTAGTGACAAGACAGCGCGCATCAGTTTGGAAGCCTACCACATCAGGAAGTTCGGTAGCAAGTGCTTCAGCACCCCTTCCCTTGCTCTCTTTGACGCTGAATTTTATCTTCTGGATGCGGCTATCGGGGGTTCAGATTAGAAAGAAAAGTAATTGTTTGAGTCTTGTTGCGCTTGGTTGGCTGTTTCGCGCTTGCGTTGTTGGCACGATGTTACCCTTGTTATGTTTCCCCTTTCCCTTGCTTCACTCTGGCATATATAAGGTGTGCTATCCTTCACAATAAAACCAGTTGTTAGTCAGCGCCTGTGTGTCCGTGTCTCCCTTCTTGTGGTCGTCTGTTTGCGCTGTTACCCAAAGTTTCAAGATGTACCAACTCGCCCAAAAATAAGTATTGGTGGAATTCGCTACCACGAGAGATTTTCGCATGTGGGGATTCCGCTGCAAAGCTTGAAAATCACTTGATTAGTGATTAGTGTTCTAATGCATTGCACCCATGGTGGTGGTGTTGATGTTGCTGTTACCATTGACTGTGTTTCTTTCGCCACTCTTGTTTAGACCAAGTTGTTGGTCTGCATTATGTATTAATAAAATATCGCGAATTCCATTTAAAGTCTAACAGGACCAGTGATGAAAGCGTCATTGATTACATCGCAGACCTTTCAGACGATTTCTCCCAGTTTATTTGACCTCTGGATCGAACTCAAGGCAGTGATTGTGCACTGCGAAGAAAGTTTCACCTCAACAAAACTCAAAAGAGCAAAGCGCGACACCCAGCGAATTACTCAAGACATTATTTATATGAAAAGGCGATTGCAAAGCATGCACAGAAGCAAAAGAAATTTCGCTGGAATAAGTGATTTTTCTCGTAAATTGAAGGCAAATATTAAATGCGCCAAAGATATTTTCTTTTACTGAATGCACTGACAAACTTTGTTACACCAACCACAGAAATTCAGGCGATATCTAGCAGATAGTTAGGTATCGAAGCTAAAGGTCGCAAACCATGTAGGTAGAAGACACGCATGCCGTTGTCAATTCGTTTGTCATTTCCGTCTTCACGCGTGCTGCAACAACAAACGTTGATTTATTAGCACCACGCACTTTTATGCCCCTTGTGCAGATAACAAAACCGGGCATCGTGAACTTGCTATTACTTATTGATGTAAAAAATACCGCTGGCCCAGACAATATTTCAAACCAGTTTTTTAAGATGCACACAAAAGCTTTTTTTGCCATTCGTGCACGTAATTTGCACGGTATCGCTAGATATGGGTGCTGTTTCTGCGGACTGGCTTTGGTAAAAATTCATACCTATTCAAAAAGACGGCGACAAACTATTGGCAGATAATTATCGATACGATCGTTTATCCTTTACGAGTTGTTGTAAAATATTAGCGCATGCCATCAATAAAGCAATCATAAGCTAACTTAGAAGATAATTACTTACTTTATAGCTGGCAACACGGATTTCGCAAAGGTTTGTCAACTGTAACCCAGTTGCTTCAAACTACGCATGACTTCGCCATGGTAATTAACTCCGCCCTGCAATCCGACGCAATTTTAATTTATATTGCGACGGCAACCCACATTACAAGTTAATCGAAAAGCCGATTTCAATAAATGTTCAACCCAAAAACGTGGATTGAAGCACATCTTTCGAACAGACTGCAGTATGTTTCAATAAACAATGTGGATTCCAGCCATATTAATGTTTCATCCGGCGTCCTATACGGGTTGGTTTTGAGATCTGTATTTTTTCCTGATTTATGGTAATGATATTTATTCATCTGTAGATGCAGTGATTACACTGAAGTTATTCGCCGATGGCTGCGTGATCTGCTCCACTGTGCGCAACGTCACCCTACCCCCCCCCCCCCTTGGACCAGGAAAGGTCATTACGTAAAATTGCTGACTGGTGTTTGGCTTGGGACATGGAAATAAGCGAGAAGAAAACAACGTTCCTTAGGGTAACCAGAAAAAAAGTATTTCTTGTTTAGTTGCCAGATATCGGGCATTGATATAATACAGGTGCAGTAACTCAAATATTTAGGAGTCACAATTACACAGGATTTACAATGGGCGGATCACATTGAAACTACATGCAACAAGGAATTCAAACAAATATTTCTCCACAAATCAGGAATGGCACCATCACAGTTTAAAGTAGCTCACAAAACCTTAGTAGGGCCTAGTCTCGAGTATGCAAGTATAGTTTGGGTTAACATTGTCCGGGTAACGACGCTTTCCAAGTTACTCCCGTAAACGTCAGAAGCATTCGTAAGCACTGGGACCATTTAGTAGCCATTCTATCTCCTGTTCCATGGATTGCTTTTTGATGTCATTGAACTCACCGAGATAAATATTTCTCCAGATTTATTTTGCGGTTTTGCGTTACCGGGCTATCTGTCATTCTCTTTCTTTCGTCCAGTCGGGAAAGGTGGGAGAGTAGCTTCACAAGCCTTCATTAAAAAAAAAGAAAAAAAAAACTCGGTCAGTCTCCGAACTAAAATGCCAAAGTTGTTACTCTCCGCTAATCGAATCTTAGATTTTCATTGGCCTTGTTTTCTGTATGTCGCCCTCAATGTGGCAACAGGCGTCTTTTTTGGGCTGAGCTCGACTCTGCGTTATCTCGTTTATGAACAAATCGATGTATCTGCCTCACAGGTGACATTAATACAGATACGCTACGTGCAACAGTAGGGATAGTTGCTGATTATCTAGATACGCTATCTAAATGTGGAATTGAAACAATCCATACAGCAACTCGCGATGAATTCCTATCTCAACGCCTATAGCTTCATCCTGTATTGATCATGTAAATGTTCAAGCCCACAATATGGAAGTTAAATCTACCATTGCACAGGTTAAGCTTTCTGACCACTATTTCGTCTGATGTTTACTGAAACAGACTGTGAATCCCGTGTTTATAGAGGCTATTAACTCCGTTAAACAAATTTGCATAACCTTTTCGATAACCTAGTCCAAAAAATGACAGGGATAGTTATTTTATGTACTGTGTCACCGGAAAACATGTACCGCGAATTTGTAGGTGCGTTTGATTCTTTTAGGCAGGCGACAACACGTGGTGTCAAAATTAGGCAACGTAACCTGAGCCAGAAATGAATGACCAGCGAAATCCTAGCCGCTATAAAGGAAAAAGACCTGTTGTGGACTAAGCCCAAGCGCTTGTCAAACTGCAAAGACAGACGCTTAAAATATAAATGTGCCAGAAACAAGGTGAATGCAATGATCAGACGTGCGAAACGCACGCATATTAGACAGAAATTTTAAGAAGCTTGATCTGACAAAGAAAACGTGGTCCCTTATTAACAATCTTAGAGGAGGCAACAATTCAACGCCTAAACAGCGCCTTTCATCTTATTTTTCTGCAGATGATGAAACTGTGGCAAACTTATTTAACCAGTTTTTATTTTTTTTTTCAAGTATCTCGGCATTGAGAACACGGCGGCCATCTGTGTCTACTTAAATAGATAACTTGCTAGATTAAGCATATCTTCTCTTACTATCGCTTGACTAATTGAGGTACATTGTCTTTAACCTTAGAACGAATAAATCACCAGGCTTTGAAAAAATAATTCAGTGAACTCCAGAGGAGTTTTGGCGCAAGTAAATATGCATTGCTATCTCTTTTAAACTTTTTTAGATGGCGGTGTGATTCCAGTTTAAATGAAAACCGCAATTGTAATTCTACTTCATAAGCAAGGTGCACGCAATAGACTTGAAAATTACAGACTTATTTCGATAATTTCCTGTATAGCTTAAATACTAGAGAAACACGTGGCTCATACGGCAACATTTTTCGATAATTTCCTGTATAGCTTAAATACTAGAGAAACACGTGGCTCATACGGCAACATTTTTCGATAATTTCCTGTATAGCTTAAATACTAGAGGAACACGTGGCTCATACGGCAACATTTTCTGGGTAAGCATAATGTATTCTCATCAAATCAGTATGGACGGTACACAAAAACTGTTAAAAAGCTTTCCCTGGTCATTTAAATTCCACACTAGATCGCAACCGGGCAGCATGCGATCTCTTTATGGATGCCTCTAAGGCATTTGACAGTGCCTGTCATGACATTTGTTGCAGAAGCAGTGTCTGCTAGGCGTTCGTGGATCATTCTTGAATCTATTAACTTTCTACAGGATAGACGACAATGTGTAAAGGCGGGAAATAATTGGTGTTTTTACCTGTCTTCTTTCTGGAGTCCCTCAGGGTTCAATATAAAGCCCCCTGCTCTTTAACATTTATGTGAATGATTTGTCCAACGTAGTAGGCGATTATATATATCTAAATATGCCGATGATATTCTTGTATCCTGTGCAAATAATTACTCCGATGCAATTAGCTCCTTACAGAATCAAGAAACTAAAACTATGGACTGATTCTCGGCTAATTTAATAAGCATCAACCCTTCTAAAACGCGATTTGTATGTTTCCATTACCCCATGAAAAAAATCCTGCCTATGACATCGCTATTCTTACTCGCATCTGACTGTTATAAATGCACATGTCAACCTGTTAAATATGCATCTTCTGTTAAGTATCTTGCGTTGCTTATTGGCTGATCTCTTATGGAACTCGCAATTGTCCCATCTCTGTATTAGGCTGCGCACGGTCTCCTGTGTATTATACAATATGCGATGTCTTATGCCAATCTCCGTGAGAAAAAATATTCCATGCTTTAAGCATATAGTGTGCTACGCTAAGGCTTGACAATGTATGGTCATTGTACTCTTAGATGTAGTTTATGAATTCATTCAATTTTACGTTCACTGTTGTCAACAATGGCATACGATTTGTGTCCAAGGAAGATGCAGACGTCGTTAAGTTGTTCAATTTGCCAACCTTCATTTCTTTGATTGTTGAAAGTGTTGTGATTAAACACTTCTGGAATAATGAAATTAAGATACGATATACACCGGTCCGCTCCCTGAGAATGCGACAAAGTACGGAAGAAGAACGTGGCAATATTATGTTCCAGCCATATTTATTAAATTGCCAGCGCCTGTCTTATAAGCAAACACAAGACGTAGGATTAAGAAACTACTTAGACTTCTGTAAGTTTAAAATAACATTTTGTATAATCTATTCAAGATTTTTGCTCCAACCCACTGATAACCCTTTGGAATTTACTGTTACCTGATTTTCAGACACTGCCAGTACAGTCCTCTGAGGCTTTGGTAGGCCTGCTATCTGTACTTTGTTTTCCTTTATGCACAATAAAGATTGTATTGTACAGATTGTATAATATCGAAAATCTAGAAAAAGTACAATATAAAGCACTCAAGTTTATCTACAGTACGTATTCACGTCACGTTAGTCTCACTGCTTTACATGTCAAAGCATACATCCCCATATTGTCCCTTGGGCAGACTGTTGCTGCAATGAAGCTTTTAGGGGCGAAGCTCCTTAGGTTGTGGGTCTGTCCCTCCTCTGTAGTATGTAGTAGTAGTAGTAGTAGTCGTCGTCGTAGTAGGTAGCCACGTCTACTTTTATGAAAAAAAATTCCGTAAGTTGTGCCCGTAGCGCGGAATCGAACCAGGGACCCCTCGCTTTCGAACGCGCGGCGCTAACCACTAGGCCACGAAGCGCACATGGACACACGCACCACGATGACAATATATACCCAACATTAACGAAAGACTGCGCGTTTCTAACGCGTTTGTGCTAGCGCGTTACGGCCTGTGTAAGAAGCTGGTGTAAGACGCTGTGGCCTCTCCGCCTTACCCCCGTATTCATAAACGCTCCTAGACTTGAACTTGACTTGCCACCGCCTTGGGCAGCGCGTTCGAAACGCGTTGAAGGCGGTGGCAAGTCAAGTTCAAGTCGAGGAGCGTTTATGAATACGGGGGTTATACTCTCTCAGCAGTCATGTGATGGCGTCGGCAAACGCGGTGCACGTTCCGGCATGTGTAAACGGCTGCGTAAGACGCTGTGGCCTCTCCCCCTTACTAGAGAGTACTGCACGTTTCTAACGCGTTTGTGCTAGCGTCCCCTTAAGCGGGAGATGGTGCAATTATAATGAAGGGCGCTGTTATAAAATAGGAATGACGTCACATATGACGCGTGTCATTGGTGGAAGTCAATCGTTCGATTTAGTGCGGCGAGACTGGGCGAATTACACGGAAGATTCACGGTTTACCGATGATTCCCTCCGGAGCTTCGCCCACTCATCATCATTCACCCCGTGGATATGCGGTGTTTTTTTTTTTACCTTATCACGGAACCATAAAAATTGACAAGTAAGTCTACCTGAAGTAACAGTACCAGAATTCTGCTAGAAATAATCATGACAAGTGCATTCGACCTTCTATCGCACGGTGTAACACTTTCAAGAATTATTTCCAAAAGCAATAAAATTGTGGAATAGATTGCCAAATACTATTCTGAATTCCACTAATGCTGATGTATTTGTGCGCGAAGTTGAAATGCTTCTTGAATCGCTGCTAGATTGATGAATTGGTTTCATTGTGCACTTGATTTCTATAGCTCTTATTGTATGGACCTGTTCGCGTGTTCAGCATTTTAAAAATTTATTTATGTTTCTCTTTCTTTATAAACTATTTTTGCACTGTGCTGACACTGTTCTTGTATCAACTACCATTATCTATATCTGTACCCACTTCCTGTATGAGCCTGAGAAGGCTTACAGCATGAATAAATAAATTTGAAAAAAACGTATTAGATCGCCAAATGGTTTGGACCAATGGGTCTAGAACGGTTTCATAGTGCTTCCAGTTTCCCCCGTCTACAGCACTACTAAGGCTGCAAAACTTCTGACGAAACTCTTGTAACAGTTCCGCCTGCTGAGCATTGTCACAAGCAAGACAACTACACACGTATTGCTTAGTAGTGCTCATTTAATCTCGCGTGTTTTGAGACACCCGCAAAGGTGGCTCAATGGCGTTGATATTCCCTGCCGCATTTCGATTGAGGTGACAAAAAACCCATGTATGCCACTCCACTACGGCACTCCTGTCACCGTGGTGTAGCTTCGGCACATAAGCGACGTAAACCCCATGGATGAATGAAAAACGAATCATTGCTTAGAGGCAGAAAGGGAAGTGTATGTTTGATTTTGCGCCGTTTTCTCGACGTGATGAGGACAAGACTTAACAAAAATGAGACCAAATCGCTCATTGGGACTCCAGCCTCAGAAGCGATCATTCGGCTTAGATAAAAACAAGTTATAACCACTCCTTCATACCACCATTACAGCGAAGCTTTAGTAGGCCTGCTCGAAGTCAGTCACACCGACCGACCGACCAACCTGACCGACTGTATCTACACCTATTATTATTATTATTATTATTATTATTATCATTATTATTATTATTATTATTATTATTATTATTATTATTATTATTATTATTATTATTATTATTATTATTATTATTATTCGCGCTGACCTTCTCTTTCGCTTCAAAATCCTTCGCGGAATCCTCACCTGCCCACAACTACACATTTGTATCATGTTTCGCATTCTGCGCAATATCACCAGAGAACATAGACCTTTCCAAGTTTCCTGCCTGTCATCACCAACACTCAACGATCCACATGATACTCAATCTTATAACGCAAACTTTCATAATATGTTGCATAACTCGCTGTCATTGTGAGACTACGAAACAACGCAAAGTGTGGAAAGGAACACGTTGGTGAACTGCGTTTTCTCCTGCCTTTTGTATTATAACTCATAACGAAGCCTTGCGCTTCGTTATGAGTGATAATTGTTATTTTCATTCATTGTGTGCACTCTTTCTGTACTCTTTTTTTTCGGTACACTATGTTTATGTTCACTCGTTTCCTTAATTGTTATTCAGCGTATTTTTATTATTTTACTTACATTAGACTGTAGCTTTTTTTTCGGGGGCGGGGGAAGCTATGTATGCCTGCGCCCGTAAATCCAGGCATAATCGAAACCGAACGTCTCGGCCAGTCGCGGCAACTACTGATACGGCACGCTTTGCATGGGCCGGTATTTTGTAGCGATGCGTTATGCTTTATTCTCTACTAGTCTTATAATACACCACCCACGGCCCGGAGAACCCGCTGATCTCAGTTGAGCCACTCGCCGAACGACCAAGTGACAGCTCTTCCCTTGCGAGTTCACGCGCAGGGCTCTGCTAGCGTAACAACGTGCGAAGAATAGACCACAAAATCCCACTGCTTTGCTTTTTTTTTTATGTGTGGCTCCCCTGCGACGTGTAGAAGGACATCGAGACCTTTCAAACTCGCTCCGGCTCGCTCCATCGCCGCCTATTCTGCTACATCGGGCCGATCGGGCCATACAAGTTCTTTAACTCCACGTAAGTCTTGCTCTCTCAAAGATATTCCCAGTGAAGTCAAAATCACTCCAGAGGCCCTCTCACTACGACGTTTCGCATAGTCCCCGCGTTGCTAAGGAACATTAAAAATCAATCAATTATTAATCCGTTCAAATCAATCAATCCTGCTACTTATGGAAACGTTGCTGCGAATGGAGCATCAGAGGGAAATCCCTCTTCCTGCTGTCAGTCGCAAAGATCTGCAAGTTCACGCGGGCTTTCAAAGGGTTTTCTTCCCGAATAACTGTAGTGCAGGCGAAGACATGCATATTAATTGTCAACCCAACTTTCACACTTTCTCGGTTAAGGTCCTGAATCATTTGTTGTAAGTCGTCGCCACTGTTGCTGAATAGGACAATGTCATCTGCAAACCGAAGGTTGCTGAGATATTCGCCGCTGATCCTCACTCCTAAGCCTTCCCAGTCTAAGAGCTTAAATACTTCTTCATGCATATACAGAAGACAAAGATAATGTTCAATAGCCTGACAAGGAAAGAAGAATTCAGGATCGCCAGTCAGCCTCTAGAATCTGTAAAGGAGTACGTTTATCTACGTCAATTACTCACCGGGGACCCTGATCCCGAGAAGGAAATTTACAGAAGAATAAAATTGAGCTGTAGTGCATACGGCAGGCATTACCAAATCATGACTGGGATCTTACCACTGTCGTTGAAAAGAAAAGTGTACAATCATTGCATTCTACCGGTGCTAACATATGGGGCAGAAACTTGGAGGTTAACAAAGCTCGAGAACAAGTTAAGGACCACACAAAGAGCGATGGAACGAAAAATATTAGGCCTAATGTTAAGAGACAGGAAGAGACCGGTGTGGATCAGAGAACAAACGGGGATAGCCGATATTCTAGTTGACATTAAGCGGGAAAAGTGGAGCGGGGCAGGGCATGTAATGCGTAGGATGGATAACCGGTGGACCATTAGAGTTACAGAATGGATACTAAGAGAAGGGAAGCGCAGTCGAGGACGGCAGGAAACTAGCTGAGGTGATGAAGTTGGGAAATTTGCAGGCGCATGTTGGAATCAGCTAGCGCAAGACAGGGGTAATTGGAGATCGCAGGGAGAGGCCTTCGTCCTGCAGTGGACATAAGTATAGGCTGATGATGATGATGCGAAGACATGTTGCGAAGACATGGGCGCCACTCGAAAAGCACGTGGAAATTGAAACCACCTATAGCTCTCCTCAAAAAAGTGCCGTAGCGTTACGGTTCAAACGTTTCTCTAAGAACTAACACTTCTAGGCCTCCCCGTGAAAGTACCATGCCTCTCGAGAACATTGTCGTCGCGCGTCGTCGTCGTATAATCGCACCCGCGGGCCGAGGCAGCGCAACGCCACAGCGGGGGGCGCGCAACAGCGTGCCTCGAAGAGTCACGCACCTTCCTGCAACTCGGGCTGCTTGGTGATGACCAGCGTCTGGCCGCGGTCCAGGACCTGGAGGAACCCGCTGCCCGTGCGCTGCGGCCTGTCGGCACTCGCTGCCAGGGCGAGCGTCCCGCGCAAGGGAGCCGAGCCGGACGCCCCGACGTCTCGCAGGGAGCTGAACCTCCTCCGCGGTGGCCCGTGCGGGGTGGAGTGCCATACCCGGGAAGTCCTCGCCGATGGCCCCCCGATGCTGCTGGTCGATGAGCCGGCCGAGGAGAGTTTGAAAGAGGGCGGAGTCTGGCCCTGCTGCTGGACACGCAGCGGTTCCTCCACGCTGGACGTCGGCGAAGGAATGGCCCGGGCATCCCGCGACCACAGCGCCCTGCGGACGTGACTCCGGCGGCCTGGGACTAGAGGAGGAATACGACATTTCTCACCCATCCCTATACTCCCATACATCCTGCACCTTACTCCTGTATACCGTAGCATGGGAACATGTGGAATTTCATATGAGAACTGTGATGGTACAGGAATATGGACATTGGGTGTGTGTGGGGCATAAGTTCTTTTTTTTCAACTAGACGTGGGTTTATACTCGAAGCCCGTTTGGTCATTCATATCACACCGTAACAAAAGTGCTTGAGTGATTTTTCGATTCGGCTACTGCAGCCAGGAATCCAACTCGCGACCTCACGCTCAGTGGCAGAACGCCACGATTCACTGAGGCACCGATAAAGTCGTCAACGATTCGACCACTGTCGATCGTAGCCAATTTTTGTTACACACTCGAATGCATTCACTACGGAGATACGATGTGTAAGGGTGTCTACACGGCGATCGAAGGAGTTCTAACACCCTACGCGAGCTACAAGGCCTCTGTAGCAACCCTTCCCCTGTTCTTCGCCAACTTCAAAAGGCTGGGTTTGCCACATGTAACGCCCACGTTTCGCACAGAAGGAACGGTGCCGTCCCCTGTCAGAGGGAACACGTGAGCGCGGAACACGAGCAAATTCGTTTCTTCTGTAAAATGTAGATATATAGGCATCGTAGTCTCTACGCTCCGACTTATACAAGGTGTCCCAGCTATCGTGCACCATTTTTTTTTAATTGGATCCCTCTATGAGGATGAAACCAAGTGCATGTCGTTAGCAGCAACCTGAAAAGCGCACTCCTATATTTTCTGTTCTTCCCTATTGATTTTTAATGATGAATTAGCAAGCGTTTCATATATTATATCTATGGCAGTTACGTCAACAATAGATGTTAGAGCGACTTCGAAAATATCAATTTAAATTGCTTGCGACACACTATCCTTTCCGTTTTTTTTTTCTATTTTTAATTTTTTCCTTGTTAAAAACAGACCGCGGATATAAAAAATCCGTTTCGGCTCGTTATCAGGCGCACGGCGCGCGTATTTTTTAACACGCAGGGGAACAAAGCCGCCCAAAGTATAGCGTGTTGCAAACAATTGAAATTGACATGTTGACATAACTGCCGCAGATATAATAATTAGTTAATTAATCATTAAAAATGATTATTTAGGAAGGACAAAAGATACATGACACTCCTACAAGTTGCCGCCAACGACATGCAATTGGTTTCACACGCATAGAATTAGGCTCCCGTTTTTTGAAAAGTTGGCTTATGATAGCTGGGACAAGAGGCATAAAACAGTGATGATGCTTATTTTCCCATCACTGAACTTACATTCGACGGAGGAGGCCGAAGTAAAAACGATAAACGGCTTCGTAGAGTTCCCAAACCCCCTGTGTACGCAGGATATATCGCAGCATGTCTAGAGGCTGCCTACACTGCAATGGAAACAAGGACATGGGATGAAAAGATGCCAGGCAACGAGGCATACGCATCCCATAGTGCATGATTGGGGCCTTCCTCAGACATGACAAAGAATGCACGACGCGTCCCGTACAAGTGACATGAGAGTCCGGTTTACACCGGGAACAACTGTGGCACAATGGCTGCTCGTAAACCGCCGGCCGCAGATTTCTATAGCCGAGCAAGTGTGCAATTTCTGCAACAATTTGCTCACTTGTCGGCCTTTTAACTCCTGGGGGGTGGGGGGGGGGGGCAGTAGTCTGTAAGTTGTGGACTGTACATTTAGGCTGTCGACGATTGGTTTCAGGCGTACGAGCGAGAAGGAGCCAGCCAGTCTCCGTCTCGCTCGTGCAGCCGGAGCCAATCGCGGATGGTCGAACTGAACAGTCCACTAGGTGGACTTTTACAGAAGCACCAGTGTGAGATTAATAAATTATGCCTACTGCGGGATAGTGAGCTGTCACAAATACGAGCATTCCCGCTCGGATGGCGTACTACCGAGCTACGCCACTGAACGTCAAATGAGAGCAATTTAGCTTCGACTGCGTCATCAATTGCGCGACAACTGCGCCATCTCCACACGCGGCACACAAATGATCGAGTAATGGCTTCTTTCCTCTACACAACGATAGAAATTTCGATACGAATCAAATTTTGCATTAGGGAGTTTTGTAATCGTCGGCGAATATTTTCCCCAATGGACCATGGGCCATTTGTTCAATAAGCATACATTCAGTCAATAACAGACCATGGGCCAACAGTTCAATAAACATCTATTGAATGAATCGAAGTTATTTCGGGTCAATATGAAAAGGAAAGGAAAATCGCGAGGAAACAGACAGCCTCACCTGCTCGGCTGCGGTCTCTCGGTGTTACGGCAGGCGTGCGACGAAAGCTTCGCTTGCGGCTCGCCTCGTCGCTGGAGCTGCGGTAACCGGAACAGATTTCCTCGATGTGGCTGCGCTGCCTGGCGATCCTCTCCTTCCTCTTTCGGATGATGTCGGCTCTCGTGAGCGACGACGAGGAGGCGCGCTCGGCGGCGTCGCCACCCTCGCGGTCGACGTCCTCCTCCCGGATGCCGGCGCAGGGCAACGCGCCAGGTGTCTCCCGCACTTTAGGGAGCCGTGCGACGCGCCCGCTCACGTCGTCGTCGTCCGAACTGACGTCGTGGACGCGCCGCTCCGACGCCGTGGGCGGGCTCCTGGCGTTCGCGTCGTCGTCGGTGCTGTACACGAGCCTCTTGCGCGAGACTCGAGACACGTACGTGGTGTCCTCGTCGTCGGAACTCGAGACGACCGAGCCGTCCACTAGTCGAAACTTGACTCGCCTGTCATCAGGCTGCTGCGCTTCGCGAGGCGGCTCCGGGAGGCCCGCCTTGCTGGTGGACGGCAGAGGAGAAGCAGGGAGGACCGCGTCAGACGCGGGGGCGGCCTCCTTTGGCGGCGGGGTGCGGGGGCTCAGCGAGCTGCCGCGCGTGCGGTACTCGAACGGCACGTAGGTGAGCTCGAACTTCTCGACTTCGCGAAATTCCGCCTCCACGGCCGCCAGTTTATCCGCGATCCTTTTGTCCTCGGCCCGTCGCTGTTTCGCGCTCAGGTTGTAGTACCGCATCCACGGGGACGAATATTCACGCTTCGCGCGTTTGGCGGCGGCTTTCTTCTTCTCCTCCTGCGTAAAGATAAAATTGACGCAGAAAGAATCGAAGATTACTTTCAATGTAAACCAACAGGTTATGCCGACCGCAGAAATTAAGATCAAACTGTAACGGTGTTTGATGACGGTGCCACAAATTATCGTCAACATTCTTTTTTTTTTGTTTTGTATAAACTGCGTGAGAGCGACGACGATGGTTTGACGACGGTAGAGTGAAGACGATGGAAATGACGCCGGCGCGACGACGACGCCAGCGTCACAACGACGGCATGACGACACAGGAATCACAACAGCGTGACCACGATGGCGAGATGATGGACGCTGTGGAAGCTGCAGAATCCTTAGCCAACAGCACAAGAGTTTCTCACTGCATTACCTAGCGGGAAATCAGGCGCCACGGTCTATGGCGAGTTTCGTGAAGAGCGCTGTGCCGTCATGGCGATGACGGTATGTGGGTGTGCGAGGCTTGTGTTGGCTGATGTTGTACGAAGCTGCGTCTAGAACGTGGATATATGGCTGCACAAATAACGCGTTCTTAAAGTAAAATCTTCATAAAAGGGTTTTCATTCACCTGAGTTTGGCAGCAGTGCGTGCGGTTTCTACAACTCTCATCAAAGTCATTTTTTGTACAGGTGCACACTTTCCTCAGCGCGATCCATCGGCTTTTGCGTGGGTGAAACTAGGGATGGTCGATTAAATATTTTAATCGATTAACGATTAATCGTTCGTCGGTTTAGCCTATAATCGATTAATCGCTTTCGATGCGGGGCTTTTCGTCGATTAATCGATTAATCGACTTTTTTTCGGGTGCTTTAAAAAGGCTCAAACACAGTTATCTACTCACGTAAGTACCCATTATAACGTTTGAAAGGTGGAACCAGGATAAGAAATACAAGGGTATAACCTTTGATGAAAGAATAATGTTTTTTAACTTCTTAAAGGCCAACTATAATTGCCACTAGGGACTAGTGAAGGAATAAACAATGTACAGGGTGTTCATATTTAAGTTTTACGGAATTTTTCAAAATTGCCTGTGGCATGCATATGCAGGTAGCATAATCCTTATCGTTGAGCTGGGTTATTCGAAGAGGCGGACATTAGTAGCACGAAAAATCGAAATACATATTTGGATAATTAACAAACATTGAGTAATGAACTTCTTAGTTAATTACTTTACGACACATATTACAATTTATGAATTGTAGCCGATGAGTTTGGAAGACCCACTTGAAAGGAATTTACAGGATGACACCAGTTTCGAGATATTTCTCAAAGTGTGGGACGAAATACATGGGCGTTCCAATTACTTTTGTTCTTCAATGCGTTTTGGTAGAAATGTAAGTGGAACAACAGCATTTCTTTACGGCGAGTTTGATGGTGCATATCTTCAAAGTGGTGTCATTCTGGAAATTCAGTAAGTTCTTGATGAGGGCTAGTTGGTTCATAATTTGGAACTGAGATTTGAACAGCGCGAAGAAAACAAGGACACGAAGAAAGAAATACCCCAAACAAGCGCTTGTTTATGGTATTTGTTTCTTCGTGTCCTTGTTTTCTTCGCGCTGTTCAAACCTCAGTTCCAAAATCTGGAAATTCATTCCAAGTGGATACGTCTGACAAGTGGATACGCCTGTTTTCTAATGTACCAGCAGGTGTTCCTCAAGGCTCAGTCCTCGGTCCACTTCTCTTTTACAGCGAAAGCTGCATATGGCTAGGCGAAACGAAAAACCGTTCGTCCCATGTTTCGATAAACGTCTCCATTGGCTGCGCCGTCAGTTACGTCGTTCTCTACGTCGCACCCAAGCGCGCGCGCCATTGGCAGCTAGCGCCGTTAGTGACATTGTTAGCGAACGCGTTCCCGCCATTGCCAAGTTGACGCTGCTGTGCCCGAAACGCCTCCTCCTCGGCTCGCCGTTGTAGCATGCGTTCGATATCTCGAGTTAGCTCGGCGTAGTGGATAGCAGCATCCGCCCGCCATTGGCGCTTGCGTTCCATTTCGTGATTTCAACGTGGACGTTTTTTCGCAGCCGAAGCCAAAGTGCCGCCCGAGAAACTCCCGCCGAAAGCGGGCGTTGCCCCGGCGAACGCGTTCCCGCCATTTCCACGTTGACGCTGCTCTGCCCGCAACGCCGCTTCCTCGGCTCGCCGTTGTCGCATGCGTTCGATATCTCGAGTTAGCTCGGTGTCGTGGTTATTAGCAGCATCCGCCCGCCATTGGCGCTTGCGTTCCACTAGAAACACAAACATGTAGCCAATATTTGAGAAACGCTTCAATACAGCGTCGGGATTAATCACTGCTAAACACCGGGGCCGCACGTTTCAGCTTCGCTGGTTAACCATCTGTACGGAGTGCTTGGGCGCTGTTTTTTTAATCTATATTAACGATCTTCCGAACTGCGTTCTTTGTTCTTCCATAAAGCTATTCGCAGATGACTGTGTTGTCTACCGTAAAATTCCTAATCCTTCCGATTCCCAAGAACTGCAGGACGACCTTAACCGCGTAACTGAGTGGTGTTCTAATTGGTGCATGCAACTAAATTCAAATAAATGCAAGGCCATGCGAATATCTCGTAACACTGTCATGCACACGTACTTTATTAATGGTGCACCTGTGACGTCAGTTACTTCTTACAAGTATCTCGGCCTTCACATATCAAATAACCTTTCTTAGCATTCGCATATTGACTATGTTGCTAATAACGCTAACCGTATGGTTGATTACTCGCGCCGTAATTTTAGCTCTGCCCCTTCGTCCCTGAAGCTAACTCTTTACAAAACTTTAGTTCGCTCCAAATTGGAGTATGCTTGAGCCATTTGGGATCCCACTCAGTCTTCATTAGTTTCTACTCTAGAAAGTATTCAAAACCGCGGTGCACGCTTTGTCTTATCTAATTATTCTCGCTATGCAAGTATTTTATCAATGAAACGAACTCTTAACTTACCAGATCTTTCGTCACGCCGCAAATGTTCCCGTCCTTTCCCTTTTTCACAAAGTTTTTCATTTGAACCCCCTTTTAAAAGAAACCCGTCTTGCCCCTCCGTCTTATATTTCGTCTCGCACTGACCACAGCCCTAAAGTCGGTGTACCATCATTGTGCCGCACAAACCGGTACAGTGACTCATTCATCCCTAGGACAAGCACGGACTGGAATCGCCTTACCGCATCAGTCGCACTCATCACCTACCAACTTCAAGACAGCTGTTCGAATGCATTTTGTTCATATTTTTGGTTTGTATTTTTGCTGCATTATTTTTTGTTTTTGACTCCACTGCTTTCTGTAACGCCTTCGGGCCTGGAAAGTACGTGCAATAAACAAATAAATAACTTCACCGGCTGCAATTGGTAAATTGCAATATGCGTCGTAAATTAATTAACTACGAAGTTAATTAGTAATTTTTATTAATTAGTTGAATATGTGTTTCGATTTCTCGTACTAATGTCCGCCTCATCAATGATAAGAATTATGCTACCTGCCACAGGCGATTTCTAAAAATTCCATAAAACTTAAAAATGAACACCCTGTATGTTGAAAATGGCACTTACTGAGGAGGGTGGGCGTGGAGGAAGAAGAAATTAGAACAGAGCATCGCAGCACCACTGACATCAAGAAGTAACGGCGCAAATCGTGATCGCCACGTCAGAGCGCGCGGTCGGTTTAATGCTGCCGGGTGCAGGGCAGCAGCGCAGCTGAACGGGTGCGCACCGATTTGAAACTACTGCGAACCAAACATTATCGGCCAATACGTTGTCTCTCAGGGTCACGTGCTGACCCTATACTGCGAGGTGAACAGCGAAGGAAATGGCTTGTCGATGAGTTCGCTTTCCAAGACTTGCTGCCTCACGTAATGCTCTCTCCTAGTTTATTTCTTCCTCCACGGGGGCGGCCTTTCTCCGGCCCCAGGTAGCCTGTGGGGCGTGTGCGTAAAGCGGGGAAACGCTTGGCAATCTCGGCAGGACTCGGGGAAAACAGTTGACCGTCGCTCGCGGTCTTCGCAGCCGCGCTGTCGTTGCTCGTGCTCCGCATTCTATAGTACGATTTCAAAATTTTCACGCCACTTTAGTCACTGTCTGGAAAACGATTAATCGAAGCGGTTTAATCGATTAAACCGATTAAATTAAAGGTAGACATCGATGACGATTAATCGTTTTGCGGCGTACTTTTCGTCGATTAATCGATTAATCGTTCATCAATATTACCATCCCTAGGTGAAACTGCGCAAGGAAGGCAGTTACCTGACGAGGACAGGCGCCGTTTGCGTCGGCTATCTCTGCACTGCTATCCCCCAGGATCAGCTGGTGTACGTCGACGCCCCCGCGGCTGCGCTGTGACCCACCAAGCTACTGGACGCAGCCTATATATACTGACTGCCCTGCGTGTTTCCTTCAGTTTGGCAGCAGTGCGTGCGGTTTCTACAAGTCTCATCCAAGTCATTTTTTGTACAGGTAAGATTCGCATTGCTTGTTCAAGTCCTACTATTGCTACTGCATGCACTGCTGCCAAACAGAAGTGAGATTGTTTCCCGTAAATCTTTTGTCATGGCAAGTGGGAAGGATCTGGGTAAAGCATTCGAGGATTTCAAACGTGAAATCCGTGCTGAACTTCGCTCCTTCAAACAGAGTGTGGAACATTGCAGTGAGAGCTGTGACAGTGTCAATGCGCTCACCTTGGAAATGAAGACTCTACGTGAAGAGCTTGTCGCAACGCGGAACAGCAACGAAAAACTCGCTGCTGAAAATAAACAACTACAGATGAAAATTGAAGAATTGGAGCAGTACTCACGGGCGAACAACCTTGAAATTAAAGGTGCACCTGATGAGGGAGAGCCTTTTGACACTGTCCAAAAGATTTGTGTAGCGGTGGGTGAGCCGTTGGCACGTGATGACGTTGACATTTGCCACAGAGTTGGTACAAATAAGACTGGCGTAAAGAACATTGTGGTACGTTTTGTGCGGCGGGAGAAGCGAAATGCTGTGCTAGCTAAGTCGAAGAAGGCACGTCTATCTACGACGGCAATTGGCTTTAGGACAACTGGTCCTATATATGTGAACGAACACCTTACTAGGCAGGACAAGCAGCTACTGGGAGCCGCAAATGCAAAAAAACGAGAAGTAGGATGGAGGTTCGTTTGGACGCATGGCGGAAAAATTTTCGCAAGGAAATCAGAATCATCGGACATGTTAATGATTGCCTGCCGAGAAGGTCTGGATAAAATGAAACGTTAAAGTTGGCGTTGATATAACGCTTTTGTTTTTAGTGTATAACCCAACAGAGTTATGGCTGCCATGGCAGAATGTAAATACTACGACATTCCAAACTTCAACAATGAAACTGAGGTGTCTTCTAATTACTTCAGAGCATTCCATTTAAACGCTCGTAGTATTAAAAATAAAATTAACAACCTATGCATGTTTTTCGAAAGCTTATCGGTAAATTTTGATGTCATACTGTTCACAGAGTCCTGGCTTTCTGTAATCGATAACCCACCAAGAATACCAGGATATAATTATCACGGCATTACGCGGTCCGCTAACCGTGGTGGAGGTATAGCTATGTACATCAAAAATTGTATTGCTTGTGATGTTGTAGATGAACTAGCCTGTATTACAGCCAATGTAGAGTGTCTAGTAGTAAGACTTACGACCGTTGTTATTGCAGCTGTGTATAGGCCACCATTAGGACTTAAGTCAGAATTCTTTGACTTCATGGAAGCTTTGCTGCCTAGTTTACACTCAATGCGCACAGCCTTTTTAGTAATGGGTGATGTGAACATCGATATGCTCAGTGGTGACGCATCCAGTGAACATTTTCAAAACATCCTTCGTACTTTTGCCTGCACAAATCTGATTACGTTACCGACGCGTATTACTGGAAATAGTGCCACGCTTCTTGATATCTGTATCGCCAGCCTTCCTTGTGACCAGTACTTAGCAGGTGTTTTCTCCCTTGATATCAGTGATCATCTCCCGATTTTCACGTTTATACCAGTAGCTCCCAAAAAGCACATAAATAACGACAACCCAAGTTATCGCGACATTAACTCCGCTTCGCTGAAGAATTTCTATTTTGATAGTAAATTGATAACATGGGACGATGTTTACGCCGAAAGTGATCCCGATCACGCCTACCGTATCTTTCTGAACAAAATTATAGCCTGCTATGAAAAACACTTCTCTTTGATACATAACACTAGACGAAGCAAAAGAATACGCTAACCTTGGATTACAACCAACTTGCATAAGTGAATAAAAGCTAAAAACAAAATGTACCATAGATTCGTTCAATCACGTGATGCTTTCCTGCTCACAGAATTCAAATCGTACCGCAATAAATTAAATGCTGAATTAAAAAGGCAAAGATATCCTACTATCAGTCCCTGTTTGCTAAAATATACAACAGTCCAAGAAAATTATGGCAGGAAATCAATAATTTGTCTAACAACTCTAAGATTCAGTGCTCGATTGATATTGCAGCTTTTGCTCCAGGCAAGACAGATGTTGACGCCCTAACAAAAATGAACGAATTTTTTTGCAATGTTGGCGACTACGTGTCTCCGAATAGCCACAGTGCTTGTACTAAAACGCCATTGTTAGCACGTACTAAACTGGCTAATTCAATTATTCTTTCTCCGGTTACTGCAGAAGAAATCGCAAATTTCATTCCCAGAATCAGAAACAATGTAGCCGCCGGGTTGGATGGCCTGAGCGCTGTCTCTATTAAGCATGTGGCGTCTATCATAGCATTACCGCTCACATTCATAATTAATCAAATGTTAGAGACTGGTATATTTCCATCTGACCTTAAACTGGCGCGTATAACTCCCGTTCACAAAGGTGGCGCCGTCAGTGATATAACAAACTACCGACCGATATCTGTTCTGCCTATCCTGTCCAAAGTTTTTCAGAATGTCATTAATACACGGCTCAAGAAGTTTCTAAATACCGTGTTATGAATGATTCACAATATGGCTTCCAGAAAGGAAAATCTACTGAAATGGCATTATTGCTAATAAAGGATGAAATTCTTAGCAACATTGAAAACAGACTTTTTACTGTGGGTTTGTTTATCGATTTAAGGAAAGCATTTGATTGTGTAAACCATAACATTCTACTGTCAAAGCTGCATGACTATGGTATACGTGGCGTCGCCCATGATCTCATAAATAATTATCTTTACAATAAAAAACAGTGCGTGAAAGTCGGTGACTTGTCATCCCCGACTACTGTGGTGAAACACGGGGTGCCTCAGGGATCGATTCTGGGGCCCTTATTGTTTATACTTTACATCAATGACTTGTGTGATGTGCCTAATTCTCCGAAACTGGTCATGTATGCTGATGATACTAATATTTTCTTTTCCGCACCAACTTTAGCTCACTTAAACACAACAATAAACAATTACCTAATTAACCTTGAACAGTGGTTGAACTCCAACAGATTAACCTTAAATATAAAAAAAACGAAATATATTATTTTTAAACCACTGAATAAACAATGTGACTTTGAACTCGCCCTAAACTTTCAGGGAATGCCCCTGCAGCGCGTTGCTTCCGAAAAATTTTTGGGCGTTTGGTTCGAAGAAACAATGTCTTAGAACATGCATGTTAATAAGCTCACGACTGAATTAGGCAAAGCAGTTGGTTGCCTCTACAGACTGAGGGAATTAATTCCAATGAAATTAAAGTATGCAATATATTATGCTAATTTTTACTCACGTCTTTCATATTGTACTTTAGTCTGGGCTACTACAACAACCACCAACTATAAAAAACTGGAGCGGCTCCAAAAGAAGGTACTAAGAATCTTTGAGAACTTTCATGGACACCCGAGCCTATTACCCACTGGTCCTCTATTCATGAAACATAATATGTTGAAATCGTCGAAGTTATATGATTATAAACTATCTCTTCATATGTATAAAAATAAACTTCCAAGCGATACAGAACATTCCCCGTATGACTACAGCATACGTAACAGGCTAATACCAGTTCCACGTACACGCACACATTACGCTAGATCTAGGTTGGGTTACTGCATACCAACACTATACAACCTCTTAAAAACTCGCATTGATTTCAGTGCCCCTGTCAGCACGTTTAAATCAGAGGTGCGTGATAACCTAATGAAGCAATGATCTTTTTGTCTTTTCTTTTCCTGGCTGTTTCATTTCCTGCAGTATTTATACATTCTGTGATAGTGTCCACCATGTATGCTGTACCTGTATCAAGCAAGTTCATTTCTTCTTCATATTAACTGTTTGTATTGTTTATAATATTGTTCATATTGATTGTATGTATGTACTGTGTACTGTATAATTGTTTGAATTAGTGAAATCCACTGCCTGTTGCTCTCTGTAGGCCCACAGGTTCCGTCAAGCTGTCTGAGACAGCTTTTTGCCTGGGGGGCCCCCAACTTGTGTGTTTCAAATAAAGTGGATTCTATTCTATTCTATATTACATCTTCCAATGAAGTTTATTCACCTACAAGGCATAATCAAGCAAAGCAAGAACAGACGACAAAACTACAGTGGCTAGCCACTGTAACAAAACTCTTCCAAAGCAAGCACGAATCTTGTCTGTCCTCCAACTTTAACGGCCCGCTGACACCTTTTACGTTTCATGTAATTGAACATGCAATAAAACGTTCTTATTATTAAGCAAAACATATTTTTGCTTAATAATAAAGCTAAAACAGCCTTTTACGTGCTTTTTTTAGCATGAAATGAATCATTGTGACAGACGGAGCGGCGCTAGCCATGCAGGCGCATCTTCAAGGCGTCCTCGGTTGGAATCTTATAACCGTTTGGAAAGCGAA
Organism: Dermacentor silvarum; assembly: GCF_013339745.2. Taxonomy (NCBI): domain Eukaryota; kingdom Metazoa; phylum Arthropoda; class Arachnida; order Ixodida; family Ixodidae; genus Dermacentor; species Dermacentor silvarum. The sequence continues at coordinate 344,787,356 of NC_051154.1, read as the reverse complement.
CGGTTCACTTCGCATCTTGCGTCACTAAATGGTCTGCTCCCAAGCAGGAGGCAGAAGAAGGGGATGACGCGGCCAATAAACGAGAGGGTGCCGCCTCTGAAGTGCGAGTCATCATATTGACCCTCTTCGCAGCGATCCCGTGAGCGCTGCCATATGTTTGATCACGTGGTGATGCGTCCATTGCTTGCCTCAGCTGCCTCCGTTGCCTCCATGTTTACAATGTATGTGTATGACACCGGTGCGGCTTAGCAAACCTTTGTTTTGGGAGATATCGCAGACGGTGACTGGGTGGCCAACACGTAGCTTTGGCCACAGCTTCAAAGAACGTACAAAAGCGCTTTCCGAGCTGATTAAGCTATGCCCAAACGGCGCGAGCAGCGTATATGGTGCTTGTTCTAAAAGCGAGGCTAAAAATGTATTCAAAGCTATTCAAACTTTCCGCTTATAAATTGCATCATAATCAGTGTGTTTTGCTCTTCGTTCTTTATTTGGCAAACAGTTTGAAACAGCGGCTTGTCATGTATCTGACTCAGTTAAGTTCCTCGGTGCGGTCACTCGCTGATTATTTCCTGCCTAAACGCTCGCGAGTGTGCTCAGTTCCAATATATTTGTTCTTGCGGCAAACAAGGTTTTGAACCCAGCTGTTCCGTACTTTGTAATAGCTTGTAGCAAATATGTATTATCGCTAGTAACTTGTTTACTCCTGTGGACCGTCACGAAACATTCAGCTTCGACCATTCGTGTACTGTCGATGTAATCGCTGTGACCAATGCTTTGGCGCGTTGATTCAAGTGTGCGCCCATTCACATACCCTTAATACGTTGGCGATAGAGTGTGCGTAAGTTTGCATGCGAGTTGGGGTAGATGTGTGTATAGATAACGTGCGCGAAACGTACTATGATAGAAAGCGGTGCTGCTTCTTTGTCATTGTCTAACAAGCGGTACGCACTCTTGCCGATGTTCCGGGGCTGAAGCCCTTTCTTTGAAGGTTGCCGGTACAACGCTGGCGGATGAGCAAATTTCTGTATCATCGAGGAAAGCGCTACATCTCGAAGTGCCGGTAACATGTTTGCACAGTTGCAGCAGCCGTCCGCGAACTTGGCCACGCAGATTCATTCCATTCCTTAATATGCCAGTCATTATTTTTGCCGTCAACTATGGCGCACGTCTTCAATCCAGCGTGATTCAATCTGGGGTGATTCAATCTGGGGTGATTCAATCTGGGGTGATTCAATCTGGGGTGATTCAATCTGGTGTGATTCAATCTGGTGTGATTCAATCTGGTGTGATTCAATCTGGTGTGATTCAATCTGGTGTGATTCAATCTGGTGTGATTCAATCTGGTGTGATTCAATCCGGGGTGATTCAATCCGGGGTGATTCGATCCGGGGTGATTCAATCCGGGATGATTGGAGCACAGTGCGTTAGCGAAAACTCAATTGCATTTCCGACAGCTGATCGCACAGAAGCAAGGTAAAATGGATACTGGTTTCGTATTCGTGCGCTGTCACTGAGGCCACGAGCGGCGCGGCCAAAAGCGCCATCTCGTTTCTGTAGAACAAACTGCTCCGCGAAAAGAGTCAATAGCGTGTTAGTCGAAGAACTGCAGGATGTTCCTGGTTGCTCATTAAATATAAAATATAAATTAAACAATATCTCGCAAGTTTTAAGCTGAAAATGTGAGGCGCCGGGTACTTACGCAGTACCTGAAGTAATTTGTCATTTTCTTTCATTCATAGCCGACAGGTAGTGTCGCAAGCGTTGTGTCGCAAGAGTTGGCGGAGCGAAGCTCAGCGTCGTCTGCTACCAGGAGCTTGCAAGATGCACGCACCAGGCATGCACTTCCAGCAAGCTTCCAAAGTAGCAAGAGAACAGTGAAATGGCTCCTATATGGCCACGTTTTCTAGCGTTATTTGTCAATTTTGCTTTCTTGTTCGCTCTTCGTCATCGGCTCGGGCATGACTCGCACGCCGCCGCACTGCCGTTATCGTTGTGATCTTCCTCAAGGGGCGTCGCGTGAGAAAAACAGCGGAAAGTGAAATCGGACATTACAAAATACGGGTCCTGCTTTGCCTGCGTGAAGTAAACCCGAAGAGCGCTGTGCTAACGGTGTGCGCTGCACTGTGAAATTGAGAACGAAAATGCGGCACTCGCTAACTAGAGCAAAAAAGGTCAGCCAAACCAGAGATTGGTACACATTCTTTCCGTCGTGTCTCAGCAGTCTTATTAGCCGAGCAAAGGAAGCGCTGGAGCAGCCTGGGTTGAACCCTTCTGGCTGCTGAATGGCGATCTGCGTGCTATGGACGCTGGCGATAGCACCCGGAATTTGATCTCGCCATGCAAATGTCTCTCTGGCTTTGGCAGCCGGAGTCACGAGAAAGCTGACCCAGCCCTTATGCCGGCCAACAACCGTAAATGTGAGAGCAATTAACTTCGTGAACAGTGTCGGCGACAGAGATCTGGACCACTCCAATGAATGCTTCGCTTCCGACAGACCTCTGGCAGCTGCAAGCTGGTGGCGTGGAGCCGTAGCATGCAATTTCTTCCACTACGTGGAAGAGTGGAAGGAATGCTGGCTGTGCTTGCTTACTGGCTGTGCTACGAACTGAAGTAGACTTGCGTACCAATGGCGCGCGAGTCTAAGTTCGTATCACAGCCAGCAAAAGGTCTACTCGGAAAGTTAACAGTGACTCCGCAAATAATTATCCCCTATTTCTTCGAAGGCATACCTCCAGCAACCTCCATCCATTGTCGACACCGGGAGAGCAACGCTAAGCAGTCGACGAGAGCCTGTCATAGGCTCCGAGGCAACCAATATAAAGTCCCTATTAATATTGTAAAAGTACCGCCATCTACTCTCCTCCACCGTCTCCTCTCCTAAATGGCTTTTTGCTTGCGAAAGCAAGTCGACGGTGGCACCCCTTGAAAGCTCCCGTTAAAGATTTCAGGCCGGGCGCGCGCCGCCGCCGTCGTCGACTTTCGACATGGCTCTGAGGCGAAAAAAAAAACTAAATATAAAGAAGTGACAGCGCGTGCTATCATCGTCCAATCGGAGATACAGGAGAGAGAGAAGCGGCGTTGTTCAAAGGATGGCGGTACTTTTCCGAAGGTATAGGGGCTTTAAATGAACGCTCGCGCGCGCGACGCCCGCGGGTGTCCGGGGCAACGTGGCCGGTGCGCGCGGCCATGGTCGCAAGCCAACAGCCAAGCCACAGCAACGGAACCCAAAGCGGATACCTCTTGGCCGGTTCTGGTCATGGCCTACGGCGGGTTCGCTTAGAAAATGATTGACATATGCGTGACGTGTTTAAAATTTGCGGTACCACCCCGCTGTCTCTGACGGCCGCTGACGCAACCACAATCCTGACCAATCACATGAAGGCAAGCGAACGGTTCGCATTCCGAACCGTTATAAGATTCTGCCCCTGGCTCTCTGAGAGCGATGCCAATCCCAAGCCACAATATACCACAGCGCAGCAGCGCCATATTTACCTTTAGGTAATATAGTTACAAACTATGCTCAACAGGAAGGCCGACAGCCCCTTAAGATGTGTTCATCCGTGCCGCGTCGTCTGCTCGACCTCCATGTCGGTCCGCGCTATCCGATTCGGCGGGCGTGTTATGCAACAAATGTATTGGCGCTGTAACCACAGGCAGCGCTTACAGACTTCGACAGTGGGCCATCGCATTATGTATATACGCTCTTTCTCAGTAGTTGCCCATTGCAGCCTCCTTAGCCAACAGAAGGGGGCGAACGCCCGTCTGATGTTCACCTGCGCCGCGTCGTCGACGCGTTCTGCGCCGGTAAGCCCACCCGCGCGGCTGTATCTTGAAAGCCATCTGCGGCGGGGGTAGCCCTGCCTGTGTTTTCGCGGCTAAGATTGCGTTGATGCGAGCGCCGACACGAAGCTCAATTCGCTCGCTGCTGCTGCTGCGCTCGGCTGCGCTGGCACACTCCGGCGTTTCGACAGCGAAGTTTCCGCGGTCGTCGAGTCAGATGCGTTCATGTTTGCTTCTCCGCGCGTGACACCACGCTTGTTAATTTAGTATGCCTATGTTTACAAGTTTATACGGCCGATAACACTATCCTTACTTAGTATAGTTGTTCACTAATTGGCTATCGCAATCAATGTTTCGCCTCTCGGGCGAATTTGTATTTTGTTTAGCGGCAATGCACTACCCCGCCACAGCACCTATACCGGGATACGCGATACGTTAGACCCACTGCGAATGCGCAACCCCTCCGTTTAACCACGGTAGACATGCCGAGAGATCCACCGTTTTAGCATACTGTCATCGCCTACCGTGCTATTAAATTAATGATGCCATGAAGAATCGCCCTTTTAAAGCATTCCGCATCATTACCAGCACTAATGTTGGTGTTCCATCTGCGAGGTGGAAATCAAACCACGTTTGTGGCTCGGAGCTATCTCGCTATGCCTCGAAGAGCAAAGACAAGCATCTGGCCTCAATAATAAAGACAAAACATACCTAAAGCTTCGTCCTCAGTGTGAGAAGAGGCCAAGCGATGGCTCATTTTAAATGCGTAAGCATTTCTACGGTTACCCAACGAGAAAACTGTCCGTGCGTGCGTCCGTCCTTCGCGTGAGAACATCGCTTTCAAGATAGAGCCAGCACCAATGTTTTCCCCAGCTGTGGAAGACGACGACAACCAACGCGCGAGCAGTGGAACGAGTGCGAGGGGCAATATGGGAACGCTAGCACGATCAGCGGCATCGTACCCAGCTGTGGAAGAAAAAGACGACGATCACGCGAGCAGTCGCACGAGCGCGTCTCTGACCATTTGACGTGTGCAATAAGGTGCATGCGCACTAAGCGCACCTTTAGTAAGCCAAAACGGTGTAGCAGCCGTGGCTTCGAACCGGAACGTCATCAGCGCACCTGGCGCCGCCACCTGCAGTAGTTTGCTCGCCTTATCAGTTCACGTTGCGCCCCCTTCCGCAGCAGTTCGCGTCACCGCAGCGCTGTCGCATTTACCGTAATGGCAACAAGACGAACGCTGCGCAGCCACTGAGCACTGCTAGGATTACCAGCACTGTTGAGTGTAAGCACTCAACAACCCGCCGTTACTGCGAAATGCTTACGCATCATTCAGAGAACTCCCTGAGGAGATTCTACGTAAATGTTTTTGTTTTTTACCATTTATTTCTTGCTGCCAGGGCGGACAGAAAGTAAAGATGTACTGACACGACGGATAAAAACGAGATTTAGGCGGGCGAATTGCGTATCACGGGGTCATACGTCACCCGTTCCTGCAGCGCTCACTCAGTCCCCGTGAAGTGATTCGCGATACAGCCTATAGAGACAAATCGCCGTTGGGATTTGAAACGCTGAGGGGAAATCGCCTGGCCATCTTCAGTCCACTCCACATCACTCTTTGAATTGAAAGGCGCGCGTAGCCTTCCAATAAGTCTGCGCCCATCTATTGAAGAGCGGTGCATGGCGAGGGCTAGGTCAAACGCGTTGTCTGCTTTTCTCCGCTGTTGTATGAATGCTGGCTGCGAAGTGACTCGTGACGTCATTTGTCACATAACTAATTTGCCCGAGATCTCGCCTGTCGTGTGCATTCACCTTAACCAGTGCCAATTAGGATTGAAGGGGGCGGTCTGCGCGCCATCTTGGTGCTTCCACCTTGTTACGTTATCACAGTTAACCGTGTTAGCCGTCAGAATAATTCGCATGTTGGAGTCCACGACGTTCAGTGTAACCCTTGCCGCCGTTAATTGTCTGGTTTTGAAGAAAATAGTGCAAATTTTCCTTAACTTTTGGAGATGCCAGCTGCTGCCGCGACGTCGCAAGCCTAAAATTGTGTCGCCACCTTCCGAAAGCAGCCGGTCAGGGAGGCTTGGTGCGTGTTCCAAGAGCGGGCAACAGATTATGCAACCGTAATCTTTACCCGGGGAAAATTTAATTATGTGGTTTTATGTGCCGATACCACGATATGATTATGAGGCACGCAAGAGTAGGGGACTCCGGAAAATTTGGGTCACCTGGGGTTCTTTAGCGTGCACCTAAACCTAAGTACACGGGTGTATTCAGCATTTCGCCCCCATCGAAATGCGACCGCGTTGGCCGGGATTTGACCTCGTGCTTAGCAGCCCAACACCATAGCCACTAAGCTACCACGGCAGGTTCTTTACCGGGAAACGCTTGCGTCGAACACTGTAAGCGAAGGCGAGCTTTCTGGTTTTTTACTGCTTTCCCCTGCAAGGCCGGCGCCGCCACTGCCGCTGCCGTGGATGCGCGAAGGCGAGCGTCATTTGGTGGTGCTGCAAGAAACCCAGCGCTGAATGCCCAGCGATGAAGTTTCATCCAGCGATGAAGTTTTGCGCTAGCTAGCACATTTTTCTTTTCCAAGCTACACGTCATTAAGCGGCCAGACGCATAATGACGATGGAAGTCGTGCACTAACGATGGAAGTCGTGCAGCCGTTATGCCAGTAAAACGCCGCAGCTGACAGAATTCACCGTCTTCAAACACGTTCGCTTGGGGGCGGCTATCGAATGTTGTACGCATTAACTGGCTGAGATATTATCAACAGAAGATTGATTTAAAACGAACCTGCGTCATGCTGCTCAAGGAAAGGACCACCCCGTTCGAAAGTACTACCGTCGTACAACTTGAATTGACAAACGACCCGGAGTGCCATCGCTACTATTGGGCTGCTGCTTATCAAACGTCAGTGAGGTAGCTCTCAAAACCCACAGATTCTCCTACAATAATAACTACAGAGAACTCTGCCGCTGCGATTGTTCAGCCACTATTGGAATGATGGGAAGTACGTGGATTTGTCTGATCTTCGTGCTTGGGGCTCCAGACGTTCTTGTGGCTTCGTTTATTATGGTATATCATCATCAGCAGCAGCGCATATTTATGTCCACTGCAGGACGAAGGCCCCTCCCTGCGACCTCCAATTACCCCTGTCTTGCGCTAGCTGATAGCAACTTGCGCCTGCAAATTTCCTAACTTTATCACCTCACCTAGTTTTCTGCCGTCCTCGACTGCGCTTCCCTTCTCTTGGTACCCATTCTGTAACACTAATGGTCCACCGGTTATCCATCCTACGCATTACATGACCTGGCCAGCTTCATTTTTTTTCTTTTAATCTCAATTATAATATCGGCTGTCCCCGTTCGCTCTCTGATACACACCGCTCTATTCCTGTCTCTTAACGTTAGGCCTAACTTTTTTCGTTCCATCGCTTTGTGCGGTCCTTAACTTGATCTCGAGCTTCTTTATTAACCTCCAAGTTTCTGCCCCATATGATAGCACTGGTAGAATGCAATGAGTGTACACTTTTCTTCTCGCTTATCTGGACGCTTTATCTATTGTTTTATCTGGACCTAAATTGGACTAAATTTCAAAACAATTAATACTTTTTAATGCAGAAGGTAAGACTGCAAGCCCGCATAATCGCTGCTAATTGCGTCCGTGGCATAATGGTTTGAATATCGAGCTTCTGTGCTAGAGGTCCTGCTTCGAATCTTGCCGTCGGGCAATTCTAATAGCGCTCATGCAATTATTTATAACGCAGTACTCTGTTAAAAATGATCACACTGCAAAGCCACTTAAAGCCAGAAGTACGAGGTCTAGGCAAATCCATGTACTGCCCACCATTCCCATGCTGGCTGAACTGCCCCTGCACTAGCGCCACAGTTCCCTCTAGTAATTGTATTAAACTATATCAAAAACCCATAGAGTTTCATACGGTCGCTAGAGGGAACTGCATGAAACTGTCAAAACCACTCAAAAATGAAGCACAACCGCCAGTGCGGTATTGTAACCAGATACCAAGTATTGAATGGGCTCCTGACCAGCTTTTCCCAGTAAGAAACACCGTAAACTAAATATGTAACGTTTTACAATTATGCGCACTGCATGCTCACACAGAAGCGAAGCACAACCGCCAGTGCAGGATTACAATCAGTTACACAAATGGCAAAATACAGAAACCAGAAGGGAAAATATACGAACGAAGTGACGTTCAGTAGCAAAATCATTCCTCATTCACCGAGCAATCCGATCCACATTGACGTATCACCACCACCAACAAGCATTGTAAGAACGAAATATTAAAAGTGCTCGAATCTAAGAAAAAAAATAACTAGAGTTCAAGTGAGAGAGCGTGCGTGGCAATGACGACGCTTCTAACGTCTCCAATTTTGCGCTGAAAGCGGGCAATGTGCCGGCGTTCGGGACTATTCCGCTGAAATTATGGGGTTTTACGTGCCAAAACCAGTTCTGATTATGAGGCACGCCGTAGTGGGGGACTCCGGAAATTTGGACCACCTGGGGTTCTTTAACGTGCACCTAAATCTAAGTACACGGGTGTTTTCGCATTTCGCCCCCATCGAAATGCGGCCGCCGTGGCCGGGATTCGATCCCGCGACCTCGTGCTCAGCAGCCCAACACCATAGCCACTGAGCAACCACGGCGGGTGACTATTCCGCTGAACTTTAGCGGCCAGGTTCAGTAGACAACACCACTCACCCAGGGTCTAGAGAACCGCGGCATGCTGCTTGAAGTGTCGCTGTCGGCCGCCTCACTCGTATCGCTCCAATCCGACATGACTGGCAACTGACGGGAAGAACCTGGATAGGAAAACACAAACGTTTACAGACTTGTTGACCATTTGTACACTATGTAGTTACAGAACGCAGCGGCAACGCTAAAGTGTGCCATGTTTCACGGATGTATTGCCATAGCAGCAATGTCATGCACTGCTATACGAGTCGCGCCCGTTGCGCTTGACGTGCAGGGGTGGGGGGATGCTTCACTGGTATTAAAGGGCTATTGACAGGATTATTTATATTCTTCATTTCTTGCATTAAGTGAAAATCCGAGGCCTCTAAACTGTACAAAAAACCGTGAATTCCACAGAGCGCCGTTAATAATTTAGTAGAAGAGCTTTTCTACAGCCAGTTTCGTTTCCAGAAGGATACCGTGCCGTGACGTCATTCACGATTCAATGTGGACGTTTCGGCACCCGGTCATACTCGTGTTCACTCAAACTCACTGGCTTTCATTCCTGCTCACGTTAACGGGCACTGACTCCAGTTCCTATACTCACGCCTTTCGTCGCTCATTAATGCTCATCTGACGCCTTTGACACGAGTATACCGACCTATATAAGCGCATATTTAGATGGTGTTCTATTTTGAGGACGTACAAAAGCAATTGGCCTTGCGCTGTAGTCGGTCCTGTAATAAGATCAGCAACTACACCTGTCAAACACGCGACATGTGCTCGTTGCACTCTCCGTTCGCCACGATCATTTAAATTTTGTTGGCACATGTTGTCAGTGCTCTTTCCGAATATGCATGAAACAAAGTGGTGGCAGCGAGACGTGAAGGATCGCGCTGCTTGTCGCAATTTGTTTATCATCCGATACATCCCCTAATGTTTGTGCTACCAAGGAATATGGACGAGGTGGTATGAAGATCACTCATCAGTACAACATAAAAAGTCAGTTTCGCAAGACAGATGCATTGATTTCGATATGAAATTATTAGGCAGCTATACGAAGTTTCGTCGTTCCATCAGCTGCATAAACTGCCGTAAACATTCGCTTACTAACTAAATTGACAAGCTCGTTGTCACGCGCGCACAGGCAAACACGAACACATCTCACTCGATGACATCAGCCACTCGCTGTCAGAACGCTGGCGTGACGAAGAGCAGCAGCGAGGGGATTCCCCTTCGTGCTGCCTCCGCTTCAACACAAGCTAGGCAACTCACATGGTCGGGAAGGCGACGCTGAATGAAATACGGTTCCAAGGTGATGAGAAGCAACATCAATTATGGTCGTGCGATTGAAGCGCGACTACATCTCGCGCGGCAAAACACTAGTTGATGAAAATTATGCATCGAATACGTCTCCAACGAAAACATCCGAAAAAGTACAGGCAATGTCGTTAAATAGGAGAATGTGAAGTCACAAGCTGTTTGCTTCCATCCACGACTAATGAGTACGAAACTGTGCAGGCTTGCATAAGTTTGCTCGTGGCATATAGTTTTCTGCAATAATTACTAGAAGGAAATCTGGCGCTGAAATCGTTCAACCACCATGGGAATGATGGGAAGTACATGGATTTGTTTGATCTTCGTTCTTGTGCATTCTGGAGTTCTTGTGGCTTTAATTTCTTGTGGCTTTAATCTCCCATAATCACCTCATAGATCAGAATCCATCTCATGCGCTCCGGCGCTTCATGCCATAGCTCTGACGTCATCGCTCCTCCTAGTGGCCTTCGCGAGCAGTGAAAGCTTTCCGCTCCTGCCTCAATGCCACGCGCGCAGGCGTTCCTTCCCTCACGGCACGGTTGAGGTGCCCACCGAAAATTGAGGCGGTTACTTCGCATAAATAAAGGTTGAAACTTCAAGTTAAGAGAGTCAGATATCAACATTATCAACACACAACCGAATTCAAGAATGGGTCTTACATAAGCAAGATAAATGTAGAGTGTCTCTATATGCATACCAAACTTCTGTTGCATTTTCTCGTCAAGCGGCCTAGAGCGATTTCATGTTTCCTCACGATGTTTTTATATGAGGACGCCAATGTAGGCCCGGGTACCTTAGTGTATCTGCAGAATCAGATTGTTCTGATACACACTTGATAGGGAAACCGCATGATGCGAAGAGAATACAAGGACACCTTTGTTAATGTTAGGAACCAAGAACAAATTATCCTGCGAGACCATAAGTAGATATAAATACGCATGCAACTATTGGTAAAGCATGTGGATAACTCAGCCGAAGCAAATATTGCAATGTCATCTGCATGCACAAACAACGTATGGAATATCAGTACATTAAACAGTGGGCAAGCACTGAGCCCTGAGGTACGCCTATTGTCTGGGTGAACCACTCAGAATGGTAATTTCCATCTGTGCAAAAAAAAAAAAAAAAAAAATGTTGCTCCGTGCAAGAATTCTCTGATCCAAGCAATGACATACAATGGAGTGTTTAATGCAGCCAGTTTATTCAGTAGAATGTCATCATAAGCTTTTGCACCTACTCTATCATAAGCCTTTGCTATGTCTAGAATAATGAGCACCGAAACTTCCAAGTTTCTCTTAAACATATTTCTAAATCTAGATGCGCGGACCAAATAGAACAGCTGCGGTGAAAGCCAATCTGAACGGTACTTAATGCAATAATTTTAGAAATGTTCTCCAATAGCCGATTAACTCTTTCTATTAATTTTATCATGTTAGAGGTTACAGAAGTTAACCCAATGTTGTCCACATCAAGCCCTTTTCCGGCATTCTTTAAAAAAGCGAGATAATTTTAGCCATCTTCCACTCGTTAGGAAGCCATGTTTTCTCAAAGGAAGTGTTCTTAATGTATAGCAACGTATAGCCACGTGCTAGCGTATGCCCTTTCATAAAGGTGACGGTGGCACACAGCATATGCAACCAACACTTGTGATGACTGCTAACTCAAATATTGTGAATGAGCAAAACGTCTTGGCAGAAAACATCCCTGGTATCTGTCCCCATAGACAGAAACGAAAACAAAACACGAAAAGGGCATTTTTAGGCTCCGAGCATCCAATATAGGTAGCACGGAGCAAGATATACAAGAGAGCTGACTGAGCTCGTCATTGACTCTGCTCGTCACCTTCTCCAGAACATACATTTGCTAGTGCTTCCATCGTCTCATCGAGTGTCACAGACCCCGGTGAACGAGGCGCAGACGCCGGACTAAATTCCAAAGCCGACTTATCGGCTTCCGAAAATAATCCCACGAAAGCAAGGACAATTAAGAGTGGGCCCTCTGGTGCGCCAGCGAACGCCGGTTGCTGTCCAAAGACCGAGTCAGAGCCCAGAGTTGTCAAAACACAACAAAATATATTCTTCACACAAGGCAGTTACACACACACTTGCACACTTAGGCTAGACACAACACAATACAAATCAGATGGGTATTAACAAACACAAGAAAATAACGACAAGCACAAGAGTCCAACACGTAAAGTACAAAATAAATAGGAACACTAAGTGTCCAATCGTATTCACCGTGCTGGTTGGTCTTGGAGTCAGACGATCTCGGCGTAACTTGGGGGCAAATCTCGAAGAAGGAACTTCTTCCGGAAATGCAGACGCTCGATGAACTCGTCGACTAGCTTGCCGGGGAATCCCCTTCTTCCGCAGACGCTCGGTCTTCACTTTACATCACTTCACTGTGCGGACTCAACTCCTGAATTCCTCACTGGACTCCGAACTGACAATGCTCGCACGGCGTTTATATAGCCGTCGACGGTCCTTCTCGAACATTCGATCGGAGTTGTGATTCCGTTGCACGGCCAAAGCTTGGGAAACTTCGAGTCTTTTCTGGTACCTTTGACCACCGCTTTCGGAACATTAGAACATTCTCGAGGGGGGGTGATGATGACTCATGCTGTTGGCGCGCGCGCTCACGCTGTAGTTATCTCTCTCGACTCGCCGGGTGAGAAGGTGTCTCGGCGCGCGCGTGTGCTCTCTCTCTCTCTCCCTCCGGTTAACGTCGCTCCGTCGAGTCTCGTTCCAGACGTTTCGGCGCCGTTGTTAGCGTTGTTGCTTGAGGCGTATGCGCTCTCCCCCTCTGTTGAAGTTGCCGCGGGGCCGGCGTGTTCTTTCGCTGGCTTACGTGACACGCGGCGCGCGCTTGAATTACGCGCT